>NC_079191.1:324586026-324886026 GCF_029499605.1 Hyla sarda
GCGTTCTGAACATTTTGTTCAGAACACTGAGACTGAGGCCGTGATTGTGTAGTCACAGCCACGCCCCTTGTGACCTCACGCCACGCCCCCCTCCATTCATGTCTATAGGAGGGGCGTGTCTTCCGACACGCCCCCTCCCATAGACATGAAAGGAGGGGGCGTGGCCGTGAAGTCACGATCACTGTCGCAGGACCCAGGTGTTTATTTAGAACGCCGGGTGCTGCGGCAGATTGCGGGGGCCCCTTATCCCCTATCCTTTGGGATAAGATGTCTAACAGCGGAGTACCCCTTTAATGCTGAAGCTTTCTTGTTTCTGTTCTCTTTTCCAGGAACAAAGAAAATTGGAATCTTGGTGTTGGCAATTCTAAGCTTTCCTACTATGACGGAATGATCCAGCTCAGCTACACTGATGGAACTGCTTACAATGATGATAAGAAGACGCCTCGCACAGCACTGATAACTTTCTTGTGTGACAGAAGTGTTGATCTTGGTCAGCCAGAATATCAGGTACAACCTGCTGAAAAAAGGGTGTTTATTCATTGAATTGTCTGGGAAGATGATGTAAAAAAGAATGTCTGTAGTAGTTTTTTTCTTTTCTTATTAAAGTATGTTCACGCTATGGAATTCTGCTTAGAGATTCTGTCTGGAGGCCGCCGCCAAAATCCTTCAGTGGTAGACCGCATGGACCTGCACCGTCACCATTGACTGCAATGCAGTCCGCGCAAAAAAACAATTTTAGCAGCGGAATTCTGCACACAAAATTGTTGGTAGTGTGAACACACTCTCTTAATTTGAATTTATGTTAAATATCTTAAGGCTAGACATTCAACATTAGATTGGGGTCTGACTCTCTGTACCCATGCCAATGAGCTGTTTAAAGGGGCCTCATTTCTGTAGCAAGTGCTGTGCACCTTCAGAGGTGGCTGTACCTGGTATTACAGCTCTCTCTCCCATTCACTTAGTCAAAGCTGTAACGAATTGCTGGCACTAAAGACCACTGCCACTTCAAACAGCTGGTCAGCAGGAATGCGGAAAAATCCGATCCCACCAATATGATATTGTTGGCCTATCAATTTTAGGAGCCACCTTTAGTGTCACGCGCAGTGATTTTTGGAAAAAGGCTGGAATTTTTATAGCAGTTTTTCATTTATTTTAGCCAAAGCCAGGAGTGGACTTAAGCAGAGAGAGAAATATTAAGAAAGGACCTACCGTATTTTTCGCCGTATAAGACGCACTTTTTCTTCCCCAAATCTGGGGGGAAAAAGTCGGTGCGTCTTATACGGCGAATACACCCCTATCGCGGCGGTCCCTGCGGCCATCAACGTCCGGGACCCGCGGCTAATACAGGACATCACCGATCGCGGTGATGCCCTGTATTAACCCTTCAGACGCGGCGATCAAAGCTGACCAACGCGTCTGAAGGGAAAGTGACACTAACCCGGCTGTTCAGTCAGGCTGTTCAGGACCGCTGCGATTTCACCGCGGCGGTCCCGAACAGCCCGACTGGATAGCCGGGTTAGTGCTTACAGGACACCGGGAGGGACCTTACCTGCCTCCTCGGTGTCTTCTCCGTTCAGGGATCCCCTGTATGGACGGCGCTCTCCTTCCTCGTAATCACGTCGTCGCGTACGTGCGTCGGCGTGCGTAACGACGTATGGCGGCGACGGAGAGCGAGGATACCCGGCCGGCAGCAGAGACGTTCCAGAGCAACGGGGACACAGCAAAGGAGCGACATTCAGGGCAGCGGTGACGGGTCCGGAGCAGCGGGGACACGTGAGTATTACCTCCTATGCAGTGGTCTTCAATCTGGGGACCTCCAGATGTTGCAAAACTACAACTCCCAGCATGCCCGGACAGCCAACGGCTGTCTGGGCATGCTGGGAGTTGTAGTTTTGCAACATCTGGAGGTCCGCAGGTTGAAGACCACTATTGGGTTCAAAATCTTTATTTTTTTTAGATTTTGCCCCTAAAAATTGGGTGCGTCTTATACGCCGGTGCGTCCTATAGGCCTAAAAATACGGTAAACTTCTTCCTGTTGGATCCACTTGTGGCTTTGACCCAAATGCTACATCAAAAACTACAGTGACAGAAAAATGAAAAGTTATCCAGGGGAAAAGCTATCATGATATTGATAGCTTTTCCCCTGGATAACTCATCAATATCAGATCGATTGGTCTCTAATGCCCACCACCGCGGATCCGTTTTCCAGAACCTGAGAGTCGCCATATACAGTAAATTTAGCCGTTAGCAGACATTTCTGCACATTGCGGCCCCAGATCAGCTTGGCCACTATAAAATGTACGGAGCGGTCTGCATCTGGCTCTTTGCATGTTGGTGCTGCAGCTCTGGCAAATAGCTGCTCGGCTGGGCTGCCAGGTGTTGGTGCCCTTTTGATTTGATTTCTATGATCTATCCAGAGAATAGGCCTTAAATATTATTATTATTAACCCCTTAAGGACACTGCCTGTTTTTACCTTAATGACCGGGCCCAATTTTTCAAATCAGTCCTGTGTCTCTTTAAGTAGTAATACATCTGACATGCTTTTACTTAGCGACGCAATTCTTTTTTTTCTGTAACATATTGTTTATATTGGTGGTACATTTTTGTTGATTCATGCAGCATTTCAAATTCCAAAATATTGTAAAAAATTTTCTTTTTTTATGGCATTCACTGTATGGTAAAAACTACATTATTTTTATTCTGTGGGTCGGTACAATTGTTTTTCCTTTTCTCAATAAAAATTAAATATATATTTTTTTTTATCATGTTCTGACAGACACTTTTTTTTTTTTCTTTTTTCATCCAGCGCCATTGTGTGGGGGCTTTTTTTTTTTTTTTTTTTGCGGGACAAGCTATACTTTTTATTGGTACCATATTTGCAATTCCTGCTACCTTTTCGTTCTTTTTGTTCCAAGTTTTGGACCAAAATTAGCATTTTCTTTTTTGAGTGTTCACCGTGCGGGATAAATACCATTATAGCTTTATTGTACAAGTCATTAGAGATGAGCGAACTTACAGTAAATTCGATTTGTCACGAACTTCTCGGCTCGGCAGTTGATGACTTATCCTGCATAAATGAGTTCAGCTTTCAGGTGCTCCGGTGGGCTGGAAAAGGTGGATACAGTCCTAGGAAAGAGTCTCCTAGGACTGTATCTACCTTTTTCAGCCCACGGGCGCGCCTGAAAGCTGAACTAATTTATGCAGGATAAGTCATCAACTGCCGAGCCGAGAAATTCGAGACGAATCGAATTTACTGTAAGTTCGCTAATGTCTACAAGTCATTATAGCAATACCTATCACTATGGCAATGTTTGGCAATACCTACTATGTATAGGTTTAGGCATTTTTTGGGGGGGCGTGAGAATATTGGGTTTTATTGAGAAAGGGACATAAAAATATTTTTTTTTTTTATTTTTTTTTATTTTTTTTTTACACTGTATTAATTTATTTAAAAACCTTTTTTACTTTTCACTTGTTACCGGTTATACTATGCTGCAGTACATCTATACTGCAGCTCAGTATACCAGTCAGTACTGCACCAACAGCCTGTGCAATGAGTTAATACTGCAGAGAGCGGCGCGATCTGATCGGGTCCCGCTGGTGATCTCCTGTAGCACATTGCGCTTTCAAGGAGATCGCTAGAACGTATGTATATGTCCATTTGCGCTAACTAGCTACCAACTTGGACGCATGCATACAACCTAGGGCGGGAAGGGGTTAATAATAATAATAATAATAATAATGGTTCTGGATAAAGTACTGGAAAACCCCTTTAAGGGCTTCTCCAGGTCATGAACATTAATGTCTTATCATTAGCATAGGTAATCAGTGTTTAAACAGTGAAGATCAGACTTGGGTCATGCTGAAATATAAGCAACAACTGCCCCCATGGAAGAGCCACTGTCCTGTATGAGCAATCATTGTGCTACTTAGAGGAGTCCTTAGGGTCAGGACCATTGATCAGTTACCACTAATGTATTCCAGTATATGTTTTCAATGTGAAAATCATACGGAACCCTATTGAAAACCGTATGCATTGACTCTCCATTGAAAACCGTATGCCATAGGATGCATCCGGTTGTGTCCGTTTTGCATTTTGTACAGTTTTGTCAGGTTTTTTTCCCGCACCCAAAATCATAGCCTACCACGGTTCTTGTAAACTGTTGACGTTTTTTTTTAACATGGGAGTCAATGGGAACCGTACAGAACCGTATGTGCGTACGGTTCCATCTGGTTTTGACCATATGTTTTCAAACAAGTGAAACTTTATTCATAATGGAGTGAAAAGTTAAACGTATAAGTTTTTTTTTCTTTAAAAACGGATGCAACCGGACATCATTTTTTAAAACCGTTTACGGTTTTCAACCGTATACAGGTTAAAATTTGTACACTTGTTTTGATACAGTTTAGTCCGGTTTTGAGGAACCCGTTTTTCTTCAAAAACCTGATACGGAAACTGTATTGCAAAAGAAGTGATGTGAACCCAGCCTAACAAGTGATACAATAATACACAAAGTACCTATTTTCCTTTTAGAAAGAAGACAACTATACGTACAACTTCAAGTGGTACACAAAATATGCTTGTCCGGCTCTACCGGTGGAATGCATTGTAGTGGACAAGGAAAAAAATGAACAATACGATCTTTCCAGGTATGAGAAGAAAAAGAATGAATACTGTAATCTTAAAACCTGTAATGATGATCCCATTCCAATTCTTGAATATTGTTAATGAATTTTTATGCATTCTTATCATGCAAGTCTAAAATCTGACAAAAATGGCATGGAGCCATGTTCTTCACCCCTAAGAGACACAGCCCATTTTGGCCTTAAGGACCAGGCATTTTCTTTTATTCCTCCTCGCCTTCTAGTAATCATAACTCTTTTATATTTCCATCCACAGACCTATGTGAGGGCTTGTTTTTTGCGTGACAAATTGTACTGCATTATAACCTCACTCATTTAATCATAAACTGTATGGCAAACCCCCCAAAAAAATTTGTGTGAGGAAATTGAAAAGAAAACTGAAAATTAGCAAATTTTGAAAGGTTTCATTTTTACGCTGCACACTTTACGGTAAAAATGACATGTTTTATTCTGTCAATACGATTAAAAGGATACCGATTTTTACATACTTTTTTTCTTATTATTATTGTACAGTTTGTTTTTTTTTAACTCCCTTTTTTCACAAAATAAGTATATTTAAAATTGCCATATTTTGGCCACCTATAACTTTCTCATTTTCTGTATATAGGGCTTTATGAAGGCTCATTTTTTGTGCCGTGATCTGTAGTTTTTTTTGGTACCACTTTTGCAGATATGTGACTATTTGATCTCTATTTATTTATTTATTTTTTATGTGAATATGACCAAAACAGCAATTCTGGACTTACTTTATTTTTTTCGTTTACACAGTTTACCATACGGGATCATTTACATTATATTTTGATAGTTCTTACATTTATGCATGCAGCAATAACAAATATCTTTATTTATGATTTTTGGGGGTTAAATGGGGGAGAAAGGGGCAATTTACACTTTTATTGGGGAGGGGGTATTTCAACTTTTATATATATATATATATATATATATATATATATATATATATATATATATATATATATATATAATATATTTTTTTTTTTTTTTTTTTTTTCTCTTTTAATGATTACAAAAAAAAAAAAAAAAAAAAAAAAAAGATTTTACTTGCCTCCCATGGTTCCTCTGGTGTGTCCCCTGGCTGCGCTCCTCAATCTCTGAGAAATAGTGATGCCCAGGCCTGGAGTGAGGTCAGGGCCCAGAGTGTCACAATATCGTGTAAAGCTTCGGGCTCTGATGTCACTCCGTGCCTGGTCATCACTATTTCTAGGCAGAAGAGGAGCGCAGCCGGGGACTGCAGCAGAGGTTAGTAAACGTTAGTTGGATTTTTTTTATTGACTTTTATGTAGTATATATTGGGTGAGGTTATGTCTCATTTCTATTACTATATAACTGTTTTCCTCATTTAATAGTTTATCTAAGGTACAAGGAGAACATTCTACCAACTGGTTTGCCATGGATCAAACACAGGATCATCACAAAAAATATTACATTAATGTATGTCGGTCATTGGTGCCAGTGTGGGGATGTGATCCATTTGCGGCAGTGTGCCAAATGGGCTATGCCAAAGTATCTGTAAGTATTCTTAAAGTTGCTATTTGTCATTTAAAAAATCCATTTATAAGTTCCCAGGGTTCAAGGAATTCTTAGCTTAATAGGTAATTATGTGGATAGGGCATAACTAGCTAATTAGTGGTTATCTGTCCAATAGGATCCCTACCAAGAACGAAGGTCAAAGTGAATGTAGTGCCTATGCGCATTCTTTATTGCCACTCCATTTATCACATCTTGGACTTCTGAACATTGCATATGTTTGAATTAATGTCCTATAGACATTAATTTTAGCTGTGGCCAAGCATACAGTCTTCTGCTCCATTCATTTGGGGGAACATTGACGACTATTCTCGTGATTTGTGGAGGTCCCACTGCTTGGACCCCGACCAATTAACGATTAATAAGAGTTTGGTAAAGAAGGAGTGTGTCTGGCATGAAGTTGAATAGTGTCTGGCACTATTACTTGCCACGCTTACAATTTCCCCACAGAAGCAAGCCCAGGGCTAATACCTTCTGATATGGGCTTGTTACTGTATAGCCTAAGGGATAAAGTGGACCCCAGGGACGGTTCTCTCCTGTAGACCATATTGACCCCAGATGCCCAAATCTCCTTTAACATCGGGTTCTGTTCCAATATGGGGATGTTTTTGTTAAATATGTTTATATGTGCCAAATTGGCTGCTACATGAGGCAACAAAAGTAGGTTATCTTCTTTTTATGATTTTTGTCTGTCCTTTTTGCTGTTAACCTTTATTAATTTTGTACGATCTGAATCTCGAGCCCTATTCCAAGCCTTTTTTAAGTCTGAACATCCTCTTAATTTAAGGCATACACCAAGTTCCTTTGAATGCCTCTGAAATACGGAATTGTCAGTGCCATTCCATCTAAGATGGCACGACTCTCCGTTGGGAATATTCCGTACCACGTGTTGGGGTGACATGAAGATGCCAGTAAAATGGAATTACTGACTGTTTATTTTTTTAAATAGAAAATCTAAATTTTACTGCCAACTGGAGGTTTTGGCTAAGAAATGAATGATGTTTTTATCAAAGTGGGAGGTAATCCTCAAATTCATATTGTTGTCATGTATGTATTGTACAAGTGATATGAATTGTTGCTCTGCACCAATCCATATGATTAAAAGGTCTTCTATGAAACGGCCAACCCACTGGATACGCTCAACAAAAGGGTTCTCTGGGGTGAACGATTAATAAGGGTTCACTTAATCTTGGGATAACCCTGTTTAATAGATGGGTTGCCATTTAGGACTTTTTGGTTTCAGACTATATTGATATCTGATATGTTCGGCTTTTAGGCAGCTTACAAGCTTTCCTTTCTTCAAACCACAGCAAGCATGTTCAATTCTTACACTCTGTCCTCTTAATGCAGGATAAGCTTGAAGAAACCGCGACGAACAACAACCTGGGTGTAGCAAGCAAGAAACCTATTATAGAAAGCAGTGGAAAAATACTCATTGAATACACAAATGGCTCTAAATGTATTGATCAAGAAAATAATGATGTTTTATATTCATCACAATTGCATCTTATATGTGAAAAGGGAGCTGTGGTAAGTTTTTATTTTGTATTTTGTTTTTTTTGTACTCTGATAAATACAGCACTCTTTACTAGCGTGGGTGCTAGATTAGGGTCCCAAGCCGTCCACAATCCAATATAGAAAATAACGTAGCACAGCACTTGCAGTGAAAATAAGTTTTTAGTCAAGCAATCCAATAAACAAAGTGACGTTTTGGTCAATTAAGACCTTACTCGGACCTACGTAGAACAACATAGTATGAGTATATATACATAAGGAACATAGTCCATATTGTACTGAATATGAAGAGGTGCGAGCGGCACTGCAGGTATATTGGATCGGTGAAAACAGGGTGCTACTGGATGTTAGCTGCAGTGAAGTGTGGGTGGTGCTCAGTTTTCAAAATATTTCCATATAAACAGTTGATGGGAGATCAAGGAAAAAACGGCACTCACCAGAACTTCATTTCTTCCTGCTTTATTGCAGATAAAATGCTCACATAAAAAGGAAGGGAGACATACAGTGGGGGGGGGGGGATTCAGGGCGACAAAGCTCCGTTTCGTACAAGAAATGTACTTCCTCCGGCCGGAGGTCGTAAAGACGAAAGTATTTCATACAATTAGTTCATTCATTCAGATCTAGGATGTGTTATCTTGGTGTTCCCTTAATTTTTTTGAGCAGTGTAGAATAATAGAAGGGGTAAACTAAGATGTAAGTGTGATGGGGAGTGGTGAAGGGGAAGAGCAGTGCTGGGATGTGTAATTAACATGTGCAATTAACTGGTTTGTGAGCTTTGCCGCTCCTCCCGCTGTGTCTGGCCGGTGCAGTCACCTGACCAGAAGTGCGTCATGTGGAACGCATCTATGTTCCACAGCGCATCCACCCGGCCGGATGTGTGTTATGTGGAACGCATCCGCGTTCCACAGCGCAAGTTTTTTTTTTTTTTTTTTAATCCTCATTGAACATGTGTTACCAGTGACAGGGCAGGGTCTCACATAGCACATCCGCAGCATATTTCGCACCGCAGATGCGCTGATGGTAGTCACAGAGTGCGGATTTCCCGATATAGAAATCCACCGCTATAAGGGGACACACAGAGGTATGCGACTACAGCTGGGAGCTCGTTCTGCAGTCCCTCTGTGACTGCCGTTGGCATGTCCGCATTGTAAAATACGATGGGAATGCCCCCCATGTGACCCTGCCCATATAGTCATTTTCATATGTATAAAATGTATTCATATATACATGCTAGTTACAGAATAATCTTTTGCAAAACTTGTATTCCTGCACACCCTGTAATGCATCATGTCTTTGTACCATTGTCCCATTGGTTGGAAGGATGTATAGTGATATTGTATAGTGTACATAAGGAAAGCAGAGTGAGCAGAGTCAGGAGTTGCTGGCCTGCCACCATGGTTAATATAAGCCGTGTGTCTTCGATTTCTTGAATCAAAGTCAGCATATAAACAAGGGATAATGATTCCTTCTAAAGGGGATCATGAAAAGTACCATAACACTTTAAAGTGTACCTATCAGATCCCACAGAAAACCAAAAAAAAAACTTGTATGTTACTCAGTACCTAATTCTGTTCATGTACATTTTTATGTATCGATCACCGATATATAAAAAAAAAAAAAAATTATAGCATATTACAGCTGCTCAATGTCTTTTTGCTCTGCCCAGAGGGAGAGCGTGTGTCCTACTCTTGCCTGCACTGTGATGACTCCCCCCTCACTCTGTTGACTCACTGCTCTCAGGAGCCTGGCAACCCTGCTCTGTAACCATTTCCTCTCTGGTATTATGCTGTACACACACACAATGATTATTGGAGATTTCCTGTACTCTACCAATATGCGGAGTGTATAACTTGCATCCTCCTAAATTAGTACAAAGGTTTAGTGGGAAAAGAACAGTGTTTTTTATGCATACATTTTCTTATGTTCCTATGTGATTCATGTGTATCCTCCTTTGGCAGTCCTGTAATGCTGAGACTTGAAGTTTTTTTTTCTTTCTTTTTCTTACAGCAGTGTTGCCTTTTAGCTGTGTGCCTATAGCTTTTGCAAAACTACAACTCCCAGCATGCTTAGACATCCTTTGACTGTCCCGGCATGCTTAGAGTTGTAGTTTTGTAACAGCTGGAGGCACATGTTTGGTAAAACTCTGTGTTACAGTGGTATTGCTGCAGGCTGTGTTTCTACTGCAGCCTTGTCAATCAGACATCTCGTGTCCATGACCCTAGGACACGCTCATATGCTCATCAGTGTCCCAGGAGGTATGGGGGGGACCCCTAGCGGTGGGATTTTCAAGGGCAGTTTTCTTTAAAAAAAAATATGAATTTTGTAAAGAAGTATATTAGAAAACTATTGTTTTGCCAACATGTACAACATATACATTTTTTTTTTTTTATATCTGACAGTGCCCATTTAAAAAAGGAAGATCACCTATTATGTTTCTATTATCTCCTTTTGTGGGCACTTTTTATTGGAAATTCTTTGTTAAACTCTAATGCTATTCTCCTACTCAATCTTCAGTGACTGAAGCAGTTACTTTTGACACCCATCAAGCTGTTTGCATGGGTCAATTTCTAATACCGTATATACTCGAGCATAAGCCGACCCAAATATAAGCAGTGGTCTCTAATTTCACCCCAAAAACCCAGGAAAAGTTATTGACTCGACTATAAGCCTATGGTGGGAAATGCATCATCCCCCTTGTCATCATCCAGACCCCCGTCATCATCACCCTGTCATCATCCCCCCCCCTTCATCATCACCACCTGTCAATACCTTCAATCAGTGGTCTTCAACCTGTGGACCTCCAGATGTTTCAAAACTACAACTCCCAGCATGCCCGGACAGCCATCGACTGTCCGGGCATGCTGGGAGTTGTTGTTTTGAAACATCTGGAGGTCCGCAGGTTGAAGACCACTGCCGGGCCTTCATCATCATCCAGACCCCCCTTAGTTTTTTACTCACCTCCCCTCTGTGGGAAGGAAGGGTGAGCTGGTCCGGGCCATCTATGCTGCAGGGACCGTCCGGTGTGGAGGGTTAGTCGTTCCGGGCTGTCCATCTTCACCGGGAAGCCCTCTTCTACGCTCCGGGCTGGCCCCGGACTAGTGATGTTGCCTTGACGACGACGTACAGGGACGTCCCTGCGCATGGACGTCCCTGTGTGTCGTCGTCAAGGCAACGTCACTAGTTGTAGTTTTGTACGGTACATAGGACTTATGCCCCGAGCTTGTCGGGTATCAAATGGTTGCCTCAGCCCAGCATGGACCTGCATTTCTTCACATCCTATCTGAAGAATATATGCAAGATTAACATTACAGGTACGCTTTCAAGGGATTGTGCCATCATGATGACCCTTTATGAAAATTAATTCTGCTCAGTAATCCATTTATAGTTGGAGGTCTTTCATGCAAATATACAAATACAGTGTTTCTTGAATGTCATATAATGAGTAGCCATACTTGTAATCCTTAGACAAGCTTGATCCACAACAACAGCCACTGGGTGGTCTGCAGCTCTCCTAATCTGGCTAATAGATTGGAAGCAGAGTAATGACTCCCTCTATGTCCTCTATCAGACAATCCTACTTCTTAGCTTAGCTGAATGATCTCTCCTTTCTGTTTTATAGTTCACCAGTCCTAGATTTATTTCTGATGAAAACTGTGTAGCCACCTTTCTGTGGAATACAGAAGCCGCTTGTCCTATGTTCAAAAGCAAACATGGAAATGAGGTAAGTTAGGACGAACTTAAATTATGGACTTATTTTTTTGCTTTTAATCAAGGGGGAAAGAGTAAAGTTGAAGGGTTAACCTGTAAATCATACCTGCATTAAAGTGTGTTTTTGCCTACAGGACTGTTTAATAGAAAATCCAAACACTGGTTTTATTTATAACTTTGAATCTTTGAAGAATGAGTCTGGTTATATGGCACAAGGCAATGGTAAAACATATAAGGTAAGCATTCTTCTTTATAAGGCAATGTTCACATCTGTTACATCTGTATTCGCTATGTGAACAGAAACCCTGACATATTACCTCATTCATTATGTGACAGTCATACCAACCCCTGACAGATGCCAGGGCATATAGGGCTGTTTTTTCAGTCTAGGGCTGAATTCGCATCACATTTTTAAGCCTCCAAAACACGGGAAAATGACAACATGACCTGCTGACATTTCTGTGGTCAGACACGCACAGGCCCTATTAATTTCAATGGCCCGAGAGTAGTAAGCTAGTGACTACGTTCAGGTCATTTCTTGTTTTGACTCCGACTAAGAAATGCGGGTTACAGTGATTTTCAGTCTGAGACAAAACTTGGATACGAAGGGAAAATCACCTGTGCGTAGTCACTAGCCGACTGTGCTCGGACAATTGAAAGCACGGACATGTCAACATGTCATTTTGACATTTTCCTGATGTATCCGTTCCTTGAAGGCACCAAATGTTATGTGAACAAGGCCCAATATGACTGCCTCTTTAGAAGAGGGTTAGAATGTAGCTTCTACACAAAGAAACCTCCAAACAACTCAGGAAATCGTCTGGCGCAAATCAGGAGATAGCGGTACCGCTAGTGAAGCAGTGTAGGACCCAGTAAAGTACGGTCAATGTCAATTTATTAAGAACAATGCGTTTCAATGCCAGAGCAGGCGTCTTCCTCAGGTTGACATTGACCGTACTTTACTGGGTCCTACACTGCTTCACTAGCGGTACCGCTATCTCCTGATTTGCGCCGGACGAGTCCCTGAGTGGTTTGGAGGTTTCTTTGTGTATTATCGGACATCAGTTCCCTGGTGGATGGGATTGGCTGCATTTTGGAAATATATTGTATACTCTCACCAGTGTTGTGCCTGCCTGACAGCACAACCATCTAGGTAAGCGCTTCCAATAACTACATTGCGGAACCTTACCATCTTTTCATTGCACTACGGAGCGCTCTTTTGTGTGTTTTTGTAGAATGTAGCTTCTGACAGAGATGTGAACTTAGTGAAAGACAGAAAAAAAAAAGTATATATTATTTCATATATAGTGAAACTTCTTTGGGAAAATGACCCAAAATTGCTTTTAAAAGTAGTCTTCTAGGGGTGTGATTCAAAGTGAGAAAGGGCAAAGTGACAGAGGATTTTTTTTATTTTACTACTAAAGAATAAAGAATTTTTTGGTTTATTTAAAAAAAAAAAAATTTAATAATAATAATTCCTGGAAGAATGCTGTCCCTGCACCAGTTCTAAGATTTTGGGCGGTTGCACTTGTGGTACGCATTCAATTGGTGTAAATTGTGCTAAGATTATAATTTTTTTTAAATTTTTTTTTTTTGCCCTCTCAAGTAATTTTGAGAAGTTTCACTGTATCTTACAAACTGTAGTACTATGTGTGTACATGTGGTGGTTTTGGTATTTCTACTTAGCTCCATCTCACAAATCTTGTACAGAGCAGTGGTGGCTCCAGTTCTGTATGCTAAAGAAATAGAAACGACACAAAACATCACACGTTTTGATGGAAAATTGGTTTGCTGGATGACTTCTGGAGAAGTTTCACTTGTTCTGTACTAAAAGGAAAGCTGTTATTCTCTTCACCCACACTAAACCCAATACACCTGGTCATAGTGTTGGTGAACAGGAGTCTGTTGAGGGGTCACTTACTAACATACATACCTTAGGTCCGGAGTTATGTCCCACCGAATATCCTCTTCTATCCTCACTAAATTGTGTGCTGGAGGTGGGTCCTATCGGCTGTATTTGCATATTCTTCGGCACTGGTCTCCATGTCCTAGTGCTGGTTATGTGAGCGCTCAGTCCGTGCAAACTGATTCATACTGAGATATATATATATATATTGTCAGGTGACAACTAAAAAGGCATAGCATTGTTTTTCTTGGTTACACACTGCTATTTCTACAACTTTCTCCATATTACAACCAAAACCACATGTACAAAATGTATTGTTTGATGTTGTCTAGGAGTACTTCTTCGTTATTTGGTATCTAATTGGTTTTGTCCCCTTTCTATAGCTGAATATCTGTGGCCCTGTCAGTGATTGTGGCCAGGTTGACGGCAGTCCTGCAGCTGGTTGTGAAATTGAAAACCAGGTAAAATCTAGACCGGTGAAACCAAGCAAGTCACTGGATCTATCTTCAGAGGACACCATTACTCTTACTTATAGTGGAGCAAAGGATGACAAAACAGGTGGGTAAGGGAGACCACCGAGGTACCTAAAGTCTGCTTTCCCCGCAAAACAATATCTTGTTTTCAAATAAACAATAGTTTAAATGTCAACAGTTTTATTATATTTTTAAAGAACTTGTATATTTAGTATTATCCATGCTAATATCTTGGCATTGAATTAATTGGAATAGGTACAACCACCATGAGCCCAGATTTATCAATCTAAAACAAAAATGTATGATTTGCCCATAGCAACCAATAACCGTTCAGCTTTCACTTTACCAGAGTTCGCCAACACATGAAAGATGCGCTGTGATTGGTTGTTATGGACAAATCGGACACATTTCTCAGTCATGATGATTAATAAACCTGGTCCAGATGATCATTGTGTTGCTGGGCTCGTCCGAATGTATTAGGTGTAGATATGAGGTGCTTCACTTTTAAAACTATTACTACTTTTGCATACTTTAAAATGGTGTTCCGTGATATATCAAAAAGTTACTGTTTTATATCCGTTTCTTTTAACAAGCCCTTTAATTTCTACGTTGCAGGGTCCGGAGACAGCTTCACGATAAATTTCGTATGTAATGATGATCTATATCCGGGTCAGCTGTCATTCAAGAGAGAAGAGATTAATTCTGAGACACATCTTTACCACACTTTTTTTGATTTTGAAACGGCCATGGCTTGTTCCCCAGCCCCAGTTGACTGTCAAGTTACAGGTTAGAGGACATCTTCTTCTAATGAAGGTTTTGTGTTTTTTCTTTTTTTTATTATTTTTTTTTTTAACCTGTTTTCCTACCTGTTTTCTAGATTCCAGGGGTAATGAATATGATCTAAGTGACCTTAGTAGGGAGGATGAACCATGGATTGCTGTTGATACAGCCGACCAAAAAGATAAAAGAACATTTTATCTCAGCATCTGCAAGCCTCTGCCATATGCTTATGGATGTTCAGGCAAGTTTAGTAGTTTTTATTCTTTTTGCTACTTTTTAGAGTAATTGGCACAGAAGATAGACTTGAGTTGTTAAGGGTTATGGAGAAATTGGAGATTTGCCCCAAAAGAGCAACAAGGTGAAATGTAAGAGCATTTTATGTGCCTGTGTGTTATCCCTCTTAAAATAATTGTTCAATCATTACTACCTCTATCCATTTGTCCTATTAGGGCATATGGGTGTTATACAGGGGAATCCCTGTGCAGGACTTTCTTTATGAGCCAAAGCAGTGTCTCTAACTTTGTCGGACTTCGGTCATCCATGAGATACAAGGATGGCTATTCATCTGAATGACCGCACTGTCTACAGTTTTCCTGAATTACTGCTGGCAGACTGTGGCTCTTCAGACCATCCCTATAGACCTCCAGCAGATTTATTCTATACGAAAAGGTTTGAGGGTTGCAAGGGTTTTGTGATTAGGGATGTCCCAATACAGATAAAGGTATCTGTTTCGGGACAGATACTGGACATTTGCTCGTGTACTTGTACCTAATCCGATACTCGCCGGCAGAACTCCTGCCGGCAAGTATTACGGAGGTGCCGAACAATGCAACATGCCCAGCAACTGAGCGCTTGTGGCACCTGTGGCTAATGCTGAACATCACCGATTGGTCAGCAGTGGTGATGTCCGGCATTAACCTTTTAGATGCCACAATCAAAGTTGATTGCGACGTATTAAAGTTCCTGAAGTTAACTGCCAGTTAGCTCAGGGATACTGATCAGGGTCACCGTGATGAAATCGCGGTGTCCCGATCAGCTGTGAGGACGGCTGAAGGTCGTATATTGCATGTCATATTGCATGTAATAGTGCCCTATGGGGACTAAAAAAGTGGGGGGGGGGAAAATGTGTGTAAAATGTTAATTAACCCCTTCCCTAATAAAAGTTCGAATTCCCCCCCCCTTTAAATAAAATAAAATCTTTTGTACATAGTTTCTGTAAGATGTAGCAGAAAAAAGTATCAGTAATTGGTATCGACAAGTACTTAAAAAAAAAAAAAATTAAAAAAAAGTATCTGACATCCCTGTTTGTGATGAGATATTCCTTTTATGTTGGAATGGCTCAGTGATAGGAAACAGAGGGTGGTTATTAATGGTACATACTCTGAGTGGGTGACTGTTACCAGTGGGGTACCACAGGGGATAGTTTTGGGTCCTATTCCAATATATATTAATGACCTTGTGGATGTATTCTATAGTAAAATGTTAATATTTGCAGATGTAACTAAGCTCTGTAAAGCAGTTAACACAATGAAGGACAGTGCACAGTTACAAATGGATCTGGATAGGCTGGAGGCTTTTGCTGAGAAGTGTCAGATGAGGTTCAACACAAATAAATGTAAGGTTTATGCACACGGAGGAAAAATCCGGGCTGGAAATATGTATTAAATGGGAAAATACTAGGGATGACTGACATGGAAAAGGACTTTTAGTCAATAGTAAATGTAACTGTAGCAGCTGCTGCCAAGGCAAATAAAATCAAAAGAGGCATAGATTCATATTTTCTGAGCAACGGCATTAAAGATATTATTTTCAACACGCTGCCTCTAGTTGTTTCACCACTACAACTCCCAGCATGCCCTGAGAGCCAATAGATGTCAGGGCAAGCTGGGAGTTGTAGTGGTGAAACAGCTGGAGGCACCCTGTGTAGATGAACTAAGGGCGGAAGTGCCGGCCCCAGCAGGCATCAGTGACGTCGCGCCTGATGGGGAAGTCTTCCTGGTAAGTGAGCACACTACCAGGCAGACAGAAATAAATTTTTAATATAGTAAAAAAAAATGTAAAGGCAGGGAGGAGGTTATGGATAGATGGGCAATAGACAGGGAGAGATTTTTTTTTTTTTTTTTAAAAGGATGGGGGGAGCTACCCTTTAAGTGTCTTAACAAATACACAAAAAATCTAACAATAGAGAACATTTTTTACTTTGATTTGAGTTTTTCTAATTTTACATGTATCTTCATACATAAAAGAATCGTGAGAAAAAACAGATCATACACTCTAATAGTGGATGCAGATGTATTGTATGCAAAAGTAGGTGAACAAAAACGTGACTTTAAGCTGCAGTGTGGGATAAGTTGGGTTGCTGTACCATTAAAGTGTGGCACAAAGTATCAACAGTACATAGTGTTGCTTTATGAAATCACACTTGTTCCCTAATATAGAGTGAGAATAATTTGTAAGGGATGAGTGTCGCCAGACTTCCCATACCTGTGCAAGTGTACTATATACAATGGTCTTGAGTGTTACCAAAATATATGGCAGGTATCAGGCTTTTTGGTTCCTGGATTTAAAATGTGCATTAGACAAATTCTCTATAAGGTCAGGCCATTGGAATGGAATATTTAGAAAGTTAGGTAGATAATGTTCTGAGCTGGGCATACTAGCGGGGAAGAGCCACCAATACAGGTACCGTAACTGGCCAACCAAATATTATATATTATAGTCTGGCAGTGCATTTCCCACTTTATCCTGGTTAACTAATGAAAACTTAATTTAGAGCAGGAATAAACCCATACATAGGAAATTGCTAACGAATTTGAATATCTGACATTTTTGATATCTTGCTTTCAGGGACTGGAGGACAATGGTGTTTAGATCTGAACTGCACATTTTTGTTGAATGTCTCTGTATTGTGTATAATTGTAGGCGGAGCAGTCGGATCCTGCATGAAGACTTCAGACAATAAACACTTGAATCTTGGCTTCATCCAGATGAGTCCCCAGGCTTCTGATGATGGATCTCTTACCATAGTTTATATGAGTGGGGACAAATGCTCAAATACTAAGCATTACTCGACAAGGATCATTTTTCAGTGTGATCACAATTTAGTATGTATCTTTTTTCTTTATTTTTTCTTTATCTTATTGGGTTTATGTTAGTTTTCACGGATGGATTTCATCGTATTGATTCCTATGAAAGTGAGAATAAGGTTATAGGTGTGGATGTTAGATTGTTGTTTTTGCATAGAGTACATGTCACCTGTCAACCCTGAAAGTAGTAAGGGGAGAAACTGTTCTTTTCAGGATTCATTTCTATTTGTAACAGCTTTTTAGTAAGTTTTAATTAGAAGTGTGGTTAATTGGAGATCTGGAGGCATGAGGAATGCCCACATATTCGCTCAACATTTTTATTGTGGCTGCAGGGTATTCACTCTATAAAGTGTTTCACCTTTAACAAAGTACCGTATTTATCAGGGTATACCACGCACCTGCCTATAACACGCACCCTCATTTTACCAAGGATATTTGGGTAAAAAAAGGTTTTTACCCAAATATCCTTGGTAAAAGGAGGGTGCGTGTGTGTGCATGTGTATTCCCCGATGCGCTGTTTCTGACCTCGCAGAAGCCCCCAGGAAAGGCAGGGGAAGAGAGGCCGTTGCTGCCCGCTTCTCTCCCCCTGCCTTTCCTGGGGTCTAGAGTCCTGCTGCCGCCACTTCCCTCCCCCTAGCTATCGGTGCTGCTGCCCCATTGCCTCCCCCATCCCTGGTTTTGTGATTACCAGTTGCTGTGGTCGGGTTTGCACTGCTTCTGGCTCTGGTCCGCGGTGCTTCTGGCTCCGGTGTGGCGTCTATGCGTCGTTGCTATGCGCTGCGCTACTCAATGACGAGTGACGTCGTGTCACTCATCATTGCGCCACGCAGCGCATAGCAACGACGCATAGACGCCACACCGGAGTCAGAAGCACCGTGGACCCGACCCCGGCAACAGGTAATTATAAAACCGGGGATGGGGGGAGGCAATGGGGCAGCAGTGCCGATAGCCAGGGGGAGAGAAGCGGCGACTGCAGCAGGGCTCTAGACCCCAGGAAAGGCAGAGTGAGAGAAGTGGGTAGCGACGGCCTCTCTCCCCCTGCCCTTCCTAGGGGCTTCTGCGGGGTCAGAAAAACCGGGGGGCGGGGGAGGTAATTGGGCAGCGGCGCCGGCAGTCTCTGGACCCCAGGATAGGCAGGGGCAGAGAAGCTGGCGGTCTCTCGACCTGCAAAAGCCACTGCAGTTCATTGATTTAAAGCGCCCGCTTTAAATCATTGAACTGCAGCGGCTTATCGGCGTATAACACGCAGATAGACTTTAGGCTAAAAATGTTAGCCTAAAAAATGTTTTATATGCCGATGAATACGGTAGCTTCTTTTTAGAAGAGTTTGCAAGCTTCTATAGTATGGAATGTTTATAAGGGACATTTATCAAGATATTTTGAGTTTATTTTATTTTTTTTGCTTTCTCCAGGCACAAAAAGTCGCACATGTGCCTAAGCACTTTTTTATGTGACATTTGTGGGTAGGCATAAAGTTACAAACAGCCTTACCTAAGCTATTTTCAGTTTTTACTTTGCAGTGGTTAAGAATCTATGATGTGCGAATGTTACACATAGGCAAAAAAAAAAAGTCCTCAAGTCTACTTCAGGTCTGACCTGGAGTACAAAGCTGCCTGTGGGAAGCACTTTTTGAAAATCTCAACAGAGACTTTTTTTTTGCTTATGTGTTCCAAATTTATCAACCCCCGTAAAAGTATGATAAATATGTAGCAAAACTAAAGCAAAAAAATGACTTCATCCTCTCAGGGTCTATACACACTATGGGATTTTCGAGGGAGGCTTGTGACGACTGATTCAGGAATAGGATGTTACCGCTCCCCATTGTCATAAATGCATTTCGCTCCATATTCAGCCAAAAGAATGAGCATGAATTTCAGCAGCGTAAAGCTCCGTTGCTGGAATTCCATAGTGTGCACCCTGCAGTGGAATCCTATTGACAGCAATGGGACCAGAATTTTGTGGAATTTTGCTGGGAAATTGTGTAGTGGATGGGCCCCTCCTGGGTTTAGATTCTAAGGTTAGGTACAATAAATAAAGTACACAAGTGGGTGTATAAAACTGATATGTTGTACATGCAAAATTACGTCTACAGGTTTTTTGAGATGTCTATAGAACGGTGACAGAAAAGAAATACAAATCACCGATAATACTATACGAACACTATTGAACAATAACAGATACATACTATTCCTTACAACCAAATTATTACAGTAACCAGCCAGGACTACAATGGCCCTGACTTACTATTGTAAACCTAATAAGTTTTGTTGGGTTGTGCGCCAAAATGTGTCGCATTGCGCAAGAAAAAGTGCAAAACGTAGGAAAACATTAGTAAATACTGTGAAAAAATACATGTCTGGAAAGAAAAAGCCACAAAGAAAACTACAGTCCACTAAATGAGCGACAATGTCCTTAAACCAGCAGCAATTACAGTGTTCTCGAAAAATGATTGCAGGATTGAATCCCCCCACTTACCAGAGTGTTCCTTAAAACGGATTCTCTTATAGAGGTAACCCTTTTCCATATGTCCTATCGGGGAATAGAAGGGGGGGAGGGGGGTCACACACTCGGAAATGTTCCCATTCTATCTTACTCAAGCCATCCTTGTATTGCATTGACAGTAATTCATCTGAATGGCCACATTACCTGGCTGCCTGTGCATTGCCCAAAAATGTTACGTGTGCCGGGGGTGACAGGAGTGGAATGGCAGATGCTTTTTTGAGAGGAGTTGCCTCTCAAAAAAGCCATTGGGACCCGTGCGTGCACACTGTAGCGAATACACTTTGGACTTTCTGCTACAACAGATCATTTTCTTGCAACTGTCATAGGTTAACCATAACTTTATATTGTACTTTATCTTACTATTAGTGATTTATTTATTTATTTTTAACAGGGGTCTCCTGTGTTCCAAGAACAAGAGGGATGTGAATACGTCTTCTTATGGAGAACTTCAGAGGCTTGTCCTGTTGCTAGAGCTGAAGGTTGGGAATAAACCTGTTCATGTTATGTTAACATTTTCCCTCTGTACCCCTGTATTTTTAAAGCTCCAGAATATTGATGAGTTTAGGTGCATTACTAAGCTTCATCCCTCGTTTTATTTTACACATTTCACTGAATGTTTTTTGTAAATCAGATAATTACTATTGGCATTTTGTAAAAAATTTTATATGACCAAATCAACCGCAGAATAGAGCACACTGCAAGTATGCTGCCAGCATGTAGTTTTGTCCCTGTCCTTATAAACTGTGTGGGTCCACCGATCAGCATGTATTCTTGTTGATAAAGGGCCTAGGAACAACCCTATAGGATTATCACTTTACCACGTAACTGTACAGTTGGCACAAATCAAACAGGTTCTTCAGGCATTCACCAAATCCAGACTCATCCATCAGACTGCCAGATAGAGAATTGTGATTTTTCACTACACATAACACATTTTTACTACTCCAGTGCTGGTGTGTTCTACACCTTTCCATCCGATGCTTGGCATTGATCTTCATGATGAAAGGCTTGTATGTACCTGAACGGCCATGATAACCTATGCCGTCAAGATCCTGGTGAGGTAGAGTGCAATTCTGCAGTTATTGAGTCAGCAAAGGCTTGGCTTTAATCACTGTGTGCGCCTTAGCACTTGGATACCTTAGTCAGTAACTTTACATGGTCTTTACTTTATGGCTGACTTTGCTATTCTTTCACTTTTTAATAAGTCCACTCACAGTTGATCGGTGTCATCCAATTACAGTACTAAAATGAAATTCAGTGAGCTCTTTAGAACAACACATTCTTTAAAGGGGTACTATGGTGCGAAAACATATGTTTTCAAATCAACTGATGCCATAAAGTTTTACAGAATTGTAAATTCTATTTCAAAATCTTAATCCTTCCAGTACTTATCAGCTGCTGTACACCACAGAGAAAGTTGTGTAGTTATTTCCATTCTGACCACAGGGCTCTCTGCTGACACCTGTCCAGAGCTGGAGAGGTTTGCTATGGGGATTTGGTTCTCCTCTGGACAATTCCTGACACTGACAGGGGTGGCAGCAGAGAGCACTTTGGTCAGGCTGAAAAGAATGACACAACTTCCTGTGGAGCATACAGCAGCTGACGGGTACTGGAAGGCTTATAATTTTTAACTAGATGTCATTCATAAATCTGTTTGACTTTCTGGCACCATGTTTTCCCACTGGTGTACCCCTTTAACTAATGTGAAAGATTGTTTTAGTAGGTGCTTGGATGTATTGGGGCACCCAAATGATCCAATATTGATGGCAGGCGATCGATTACTGAATCCCCAAAAAACTTTTAAGAGTTATGTCCTAATACATTTGTCTTTATGGTGTAGATAAGCCTTTACTCATCATATGTTAAAAATGTATATACTCCCCATGTTAAGATATTTATTTATGGTCTGCTTTATACAGGTGACAACTGCCAAGTTAAAGATCCAAAGTATGACTATGTTTATGACCTGAGTCCACTTGGAGAAAAAGTTGTAACAGTGGAAGATGGTGAATATAAATACCAGCTCAAGGTTTGTGGTGAAGTTCCTGCATCTGCATGTTCATCCCAGGCACCATCTGGATCAACTGTGTCATCCTGTCAAGTAAAGGGTGATAAAGGAATGTTAGCAGGTATGTTTCCAAATATTAGACTCATGCAACATACCCACACATTTACATAAATTATAAAATGCCTCTCTTAAAGGGTAGTTCTATTGTAATTCATTCACCATTCAATAACTAAAATGTAAATCATCTGGCTCCATAAAATTGCTAAATTATGTGGACAAAGCCATGATTGTGTGCAGACAACCGAGCAAAGTTAAGCAATTATGAGACTCAGACATTTCAAAATCTGGGACATGTTGGGTCTCATTGATGCTGGGTTAGCTTACTAATATTATACGGCTCCCAACACATTCTTCACAGGGGCACATATGTTTCATGCTTTAGGTGGTTTTATGCTTTAGCTACAAAATATATATGCTGTAAATGACCTTGACTTATCTGTAAAATGGAGGTCAATGGCCAACTGGAGTAATCTGCCTCATCCAGGCAAAGCTTCCCCACCCCCCTCGTGAAGTCACGCCCCACCCCCTCGTGACGTCACACGCCGCCCCCCTCAATCAAAGTCTATGGGAAGGGGGCTCGACGGCCGTCACGCCCCCTCCCATAGACTTGCATTAAGGGGGCGGGACGTGACGTCACGAGAGGGCGGGCATGAACACGGAAGCCCGCAGCCAGCGTTCGGAAGTTCCGGATGCTTGGGAGCGGATTAACCCTTAAAGTGTATGGAAGTTATAGAAGTCATCTCACCCGGCAAATAAGTTGGCCAGTGCCATTGTTTTTATAAGTTGGTGTTGTGGCTTGCATTTATGTATTTACAGTAGGTATTTTCATTGTTTTTTTTATCGTTAGGTTTGACAAATCAAAAGCTGGTATATGAAGATGGGATTATTATGATAAATTACACTGGAGGAGCACTCTGTCACAAGAAATATCAACGTTCAACTCTTATAATATTCCAATGTGACAAGACAGAAGGAAAGGTTTGTATGGTTACTCAGGCTTTGGTATCTCATGGGACATGCAACATGTAAAGATTGTGATTTGTTCCTATAAACATGTTTAAGAACCATAGCTATTTAAGCAAATGTTAAACTTTAGTAACAAGTTGCCTTATAACTAGCAAAGGAGACACTTATTCTGTCATCCTGCTCTGATCACGTGCCAATGGGAGGGGATGTAGATGCAGGAGACAAATTAGGGAGGGAGGGAGGAATTTCCTGATCCCATCACATCTCTAATCCATTAAGACGTGGACATTACCAGATAGACCACTTCTGAAAGTGTCATGTGGTATCTGGCACCAATACATTAGTATCAGATCTTTAAGTGATGTTTGGCCTTTATGGCTAGGACATATTTTTCCAGCACATCCCACAGATGCTCAGTCAGATTGAGATTTTTGGAATTTGGAGGCCAAGTCAACACCATTGCAGTACAGGGTTTGCAGTGTGGAAGGGTGCTATATCCTGTTGAAAGAGGCCACTATCATTACAAAATTCTATTACTGGGTCTGCAGCACTCTGTAGGTAAGTAGTATTTGTTAATGTACATCTACAAGAATGCTGGGTTTCCCAGCAAAACGTTGGGGGGAGAGTTATCAAAACCTGTGCAGAGGAAAAAAAGTGTCAAGTTGCCCATAACAACCAATTCTTTGGTTCTTCACAGGCCACTTTAAAAATGAAAGAAACAATCTGATTGGTTGCTATGGGCAACTGGTTAACTTTTCCTCTGCACAGGTTTTGATAACTCTCCCCCATTATCCAGGGCATTACATTACCTCTGCTGACTTGTGTTTTTTTCCCCATAGTGCATCTTTTTTCTCAAGGAAAGTGATGGACAGGCAGCAGGGTTTTCACATAAGGCAAAAAAAGAAAAGCCACTGACCAGTTTGCAGCTATGCAGCCCTGTATATAGGAAGAGCACAACGCACTGTGTTTTCTAACACCATTATATTATAGCCAGATAGGGCTAGATGGACCGGCCTTCATTCCCCATTCACATTAGTGCGGCTTGGGCCCTCATGACCCTGTCATCTGTTCACCGGTTGTCCTACCTTACACCACTTGGTACTAAACACTAGGGATTGACCGGTATTGATTTTTTTAGAGCCGATACCAATAACCTGTGAACTTTCAGGCCGATAGCCGATAACTTATACCGATATTTTGTGCATTTTAATTCCGATATTCTGTGCATTTAATTTAAAGCGGGCGTTTTAAATCAATGAACGGCAGCAGCTTTTGCAGGCCAGAGACCGCTGCCCGCTTCTCTCCCCCTGCCTGTCCTGAGGCCAACCACGGCCGCTGCCCGATTGCCTCCCCCTGCCTATCTTCTGGCGAGAGACCGCCGCTGCCCCATTGCCTCCCCCATCCCCGGTTTTATAATTACATGTTCCCGGGGTCCGCGCTACTTCTGGCTCTGGCAGCGTCCTGAGCTGTCACTGTGCGCCGGACCACTGACGGTGACGTCGTGTTGAGGACATCACATGTCATTGCACAGCAACAGCGCAGGACGCCGCAGGAGCCAGAAGTAGCACGGACCCCGGGAACAGGTAATTATAAAACCAGGGATGGGGGAGGCAATGGGGCAGCAGCGGTCTCTGGCCAGAGGATAGGCAGGGGGAGGCAATCGGGCAGCGGCGGTGACTGGACTCAGGACCCCAGGACAGGCAGGAGGAGAGAAGCGGGCGGCGGCCTCTGGCCCCGCAAAAGCCGCAGCAGTTCATTGATTTAAAGCGCCTGCATTATCGGCAAGGTAATTGCCGATACCGATAACTTAGAAAATCGTGAATATCGGCTGATAATATCGGCCAAACCGATAATCGGTCGATCCCTACTAAACACTGCCTACCAGGAGTGCCCCACAAGACCTGAACCAGTCATTTCTCTGTCACACTTTGGCTCATCTTAACATTTGCTCTTATTTCCTGCTTCAAGAACTGACTGTGAGCTGCTAAATATATCCCACCCCTTCACAGGGTCCATTGTGATGAGTTAGCCATTGTTATTTATTTTTTGGTTATACCAGCGCAGCAGCTGTGCCCAAGTAAATCATGTTCACTCCAACCGCTGAATTGCACGTTTTCTAAAGTGTTCCTGGCTTCTCATGACTGTGGTAAATCTTTGAATTTCATAGTAGTGCAGATGTGTTTCCTACTTGTCAAGTTGTTGTTTACGGGACTCGAGAAAAAGAACAGATATTTGATTTATTTCTTTTGTTAAATTTCAGCCTGAATTTCTAAAAGAGACTCCAGACTGCATATACAAATTCCAGTGGCGTACACCACGAGCCTGTCTACCTTTTAAGCCTATTGACTGCAGCTTCAAGTACGGTTATGTTTTTGTCTTCAGTCTGTAAATGCTGTAAACATAGTTAAAAAGACACCTGACCATCATATGTATTTGTCAGAATCGTGACTTTAGAATTTCCTATTCATGGCTGACTTTTAGATCACATTGAGCTGCTGTGCTGATGCTTCTAGTTCCTCTGTCTTACCACCGCTTCCTGGTTGTGAATGATGTGTTGTCCGTGACAGAACTGCCCTGCTCGGCCAATCACTGGCCACAGCGGTGTCCTGCCTCAATGCACTGTCCCTGCCCAGCCAATCATTGATTGTCAGAAAGTAGGCAAAGGAACAGGGGACCAGGAGCATTGGTGCAGCAGCTGCAGGGGATCAGAGTTGGTAAGTGTACACCTTTTTATTTTTACTCTCGGACACATGAAGAAAAAAAAGAAAAACAAATTGTTCCACAGACAAAGCCTTAAAGGGAATCTGTTTGCTGCTAAGAGCTACATACACTCTTAAATAACTTTTATGGTATAAAAGCAAACTGTACATTTCCTGGCACTGATGGTGGTTGCCAAACGATAAAATCTTTTTTTTTTTTTCTTCAGCCAAGTGTCAAGGAGGCAGAGCTGAGCTGCTCAAGTGCCACAGCCTAGATTGCTCTCACATCTTAGCCCTCCTTGACTGAGGTATGGGGCACTTTATATCAATGAAGAAGGTGCCCCCCTCCCCATTATAGTTTATAGAGCCTGTCACTTGCAACGTAATGGATTGAGCACTGATTTCTAGAGATCGGTGGGGTGTTCAAAACTTTTGACATGTCTGATAGTAATGCTTTAAGTTGTAATCAGATTTTAGTACTATTGCTGCAGTGTTTTATTTATATTTTACATTAATAGGGACACACTTGGAAGGTCATATGATTTGTCACAGCTATCACATTACGATAAAAACTGGGAAGCAGATTCTTTGATTGATCCAAAGATTAAATTCCGCATCAATGTATGCAGACCTCTGGTGCCAGACACTGGTAAGACTTTTTGTATAAAGGGCACCTGCTAAATTATTTGTAATATCCAAAAATGATTTGTAGACAGTATGGTTGTGAACTGATAGCCTATTCTTCTGAATTCGTCGTCTACACTTGTCCTGTTTTTCACAAATCTAAAATTAAACTTGGTGTGTTCTTTGATTAAAGGGCCTGCTTCTTGCCCCCACGGCTCTGCTGCCTGTTTATTAGAAGGTAACAAGGCTACAAATCTGGGAGAACTTGTATCCAGTCCAAGATGGGACAGTGCAGTGTCTGTGCTTGAGTATAAGAATGGGGACCTCTGCTCTGATGGTACGAGAAAAAGAACTACTACAATAAGATTTATGTGTGACCTAAATAAAGTGGTAAGTCATATAGGGATGAGATGGTTAAGTTTTGTTTATATGTATATATCTAAGTTTACCTTTCTTCCTTTACAGGTATCAGGACCGGAGTTAATCAGTAACATACAGAACTGTGACTATAATTTCTTGTGGATCACCGCATATGCATGTCCTTTGACAATAAGCACACATGATGAGTGCCGAGTTAAGAACTCTGTTACAGGTAGTGACAGTTCTTCACTTCTTGAAATACAGAACTTTGCTATTTTAGGGACAGTGGCTACAGAGTTTCATAGACATTTTTTTCATATATCTTCTATACCTATGATGAGAAATATGTACACTGAGTTGTTTAACTACTGACAAAATAAAATGATGATTTCTTCCAGGCCATGAATTTGATCTGTCTTCATTGTCAAGCAAGGATGGTTATCTTATTAAGGATCGTGAAAGATCTATTCAGTTAAATGTTTGCAGTATGGTTAACAATAGTCCATGTGGAGCTGCAGCGGGTAAGTTTGTTACCTAAGGTTCTGTTAAATGGGCTTTCACAGCTTAAGGCTCCCACATGTATAAAAGATATTGTTATAAAAAAATAAAAGATATATAAACCTTTCCATCTGAGAAACACGTTTTTTAACATTAATACATCTTTAACCCCTTAAGGACGCAGGACGTAAATGTACGTCCTGGTGAGGTGGTACTTAAAGCACCAGGACGTACATTTACGTCCTGTGCATAACCGCGGGCATCGGAGCGATGCCCGTGTCATGCGCGGCTGATCCCGGCTGCTGATCGCAGCCAGGGACCCGCCGGCAATGGCCGACGCCCGCGATCTCGCGGGCGTCCGCCATTAACCCCTCAGGTGCCGGGATCAATACAGATCCCGGCATCTGCGGCAGTGCGCGATTTGAATGAATGATCGGATCGGGGATCCGATCATTCAGAACGCCGCACGGAGGTCCCCTCACCTTCCTCCGTCCGGCTCCCGGCGTCTGCTGCTCTGGTCGGTGATCGAGCAGACCAGAGCTGGAGATGACCGAAAACACTGATCTGTTCTATGTCCTATACATAGAACAGATCAGTATTAGCAATCATGGTATTGCT
This sequence comes from Hyla sarda, assembly GCF_029499605.1. Classification (NCBI taxonomy): domain Eukaryota; kingdom Metazoa; phylum Chordata; class Amphibia; order Anura; family Hylidae; genus Hyla; species Hyla sarda. The sequence continues at coordinate 324,614,020 of NC_079191.1, forward strand.
ATGAATAGTCCCCTATGGGGACTATTCAAGTGTAAATAAAAATGTAAAAATGAAAAATCCCCTCCCCCAATAAAAAAGTAAAACGTCCGTTTTTACACCCAAAAAGCGTAAACAATTTTTTTATAGACATATTTGGTATCGCCGCGTGCGTAAATGTCCGAACTATTAAAATAAAATGTTAATGATCCCGTACGGTGAACGGCATGAACGAAAAAAAAAAGTCCAAAATTCCTACCTTTTTAATACATTTTATTAAAAAAAAAATTATAAAAAATTAATCAAGTTTTTTATATGCAAATGTGGTATCAAAAAAAAGTACAGATCATGGCGCAATAAATGAGCCCCCATACCGCCGCTTATACGGAAAAATAAAAAAGTTAGAGGTCATCAAAATAAAGGGATTATAAACGTACTAATTTGGTTAAAAAGTTTGTGATTTTTTTTAAGCGCAACAATAATAGAAAAGTATGTAATAATGGGTATCATTTTAATCGTATTGACCCTCAGAATAAAGAACACACGTCATTTTTACCATAAATTGTACGGCGTGAAAACGAAACCTTCCAAAATTAGCAAAATTGCGTTTTTCGTTTTAATTTCCCCACAAAAAGTGTTTTTTGGTTGCGCCATACATTTTATGATATGAGTGATGTCATTACAAAGGACAACTGGTCGCGCAAAAAACAAGCCCTCATACTAGTCTGTGGATGAAAATATAAAAGAGTTATGATTTTTAGAAGGCGAGGAGGAAAAAATGAAAACGTAAAAATTAAATTGTCTGAGTCCTTAAGGCCAAAATGGGCTGAGTCCTTAAGGGGTTAAAGGGGTACTCCGGTGTTAAAAAAAAAATATTTTTTTTCTTTTTTAAATCAACTGGTGCAAGAAAGTTAAACATATTTGTAAATTACTTCTATTAAAAATTCTTAATCCTTCCTGTACTTATTAGCTGCTGAATGCTACAGAGGAAATTCCTTTCTTTTTGGAACACTGATGACATCATGAGCACAGTGCTCTCTGCTGACATCTCTGTTCATTTTAGCAACCGTGCATAGCAGATGTATGCTAAGGGCAGCATGATGGCTTAGTGGTTAGCACTGCTGCATTGCAGTGCTGGGGACTTGGGTTCAAATCCCACTAAGGATGACAATAAATAAAGACATTATTATTATTATAATAACGTCAGCAGAGAGCAGTGTGTTCATGATGTCATCAGAGAGCATTCCAAAAAGAAATTAATTTCCTCTGTAGTATTCAGCAGCTAATAAATACAGGAAGGATTAAGATTTTTTAATAGAAGTCATTTACAAATACGTTTAACTTTCTGGCACCAGTTGATTTAAAAAAGAAAAAAAAAAAAGTGTTTTTCCACCGGAGTACCCCTTTAACCCCTTAAGGACTCAGGGTTTTTCTGTTTTTGCACTTTCGTTTTTTCCTCCTTACCTTTAAAAAATCATAACCCTTTCAATTTTCCACCTAAAAATCCATATTATGGCTTATTTTTTGCGTCGCCAATTCTACTTTGCAGTGACATTAGTCATTTTACCCAAAAATGCACGGCGAAACGGAAAAAAAAATCATTGTGCGACAAAATCGAAAAAAAAACGCCATTTTGTAACTTTTGGGGGCTTCCGTTTCTACGCAGTGCATATTTCGGTAAAAATTACACCTTATCATTATTCTGTAGGTCCATACGGTTAAAATGATACCCTACTTATATAGGTTTGATTTTGTCGCACTTCTGGAAAAAATCATAACTACATGCAGGAAAATTTATATGTTTAAAAATGTCATCTTCTGACCCCTATAACTTTTTTTATTTTTCCACGTACGGGGCGGTATGAGGACTCATTTTTTGCGCCGTGATCTGAAGTTTTTATTGGTATGATTTTTGTTTTGATCTGACTTTTTGATCACTTTTTATTCATTTTTTAATGTTATAAAAAGTTACCAAAATACGCATTTTTGGACTTTGGAATTTTTTTGCGCGTACGGCTTAATTAATGATATATTTTTATAGTTCGGACATTTACGCACGCGGCGATACCACATATGTTTATTTATTTTTTTTTTTTACACTTTTATTTTTCTTATGGGAAAAGGGGGGTGATTCAAACTTTTATTAGGGAAGGGGTTAAATGACCTTTATTAACACTTTTTTTTAACTTTTTTTTTGCAGTGTTATAGGTCCCATAGGGACCTATAACACTGAACACACTGATCTCCTATGCTGATCACTGGTGTGCATTAACACGCCTGTGATCAGCATTATCGGCGCTTGACTGCTCCTGCCTGGATCTCAGGCACGGAGCAGTCATTCGTCGATCGGACACCGAGGAGGCAGGTAAGAGCCCTCCCGGTGTCCGATCAGCTGTTCGGGACGCCGCGATTTCACCGCGGCGGTCCCGAACAGCCCGACTGAGCAGCCGGGATACTTTCAGTTTCACTTTAGAAGCGGCGGTCAGCTTTGACCGCCGCTTCTAAAGGGTTAATACCGCACATCGCCGCGATCGGCGATGTGTGGTATTAGCCGCGGGTCCCGGCCGTTGATTAGCGCCGGGACCCACGCGATATGATGCGGGATCGCGGCGCGATCCCGCTTCATATCGCGGGAGCCGGCGCAGGACGTAAATATACGTCCTGCGTCGTTAAGGGGTTAAGAAAAATGTGTGTGTCTTATAGTCCACGGTCAGAGGGGTCACCAGTGCCGGATGCCCCTGACTGCTTCCCTAATGATCCAACAATGAGCTCATAAAGCACACTGTGTGATTATTAATTATAGCCACCTCTGAAATGTTTACGCTGTGACCTGCTTTCTCTTAATAAGCTCTTCCGGGTACTGAGATGCAGATTTTATAGACCTCCCCACTGCTTGTCTTATAAAACCGCTGGTGTGCAGGTTGTGGAGGGTTATTGTGAACAATAGCTGGCTGGTTAGTATGGACACCTGAGGAGCCCTCTCCTTACCCTTGGATGGTCCTGTCTCCTTTTTATTCACAGTTTTATTCATTGCAGAAATCAGCCAGAAAGTCTTACCCTTGCTCTACTTCCCTGAAGAGTTTACAGTTAGATTATAGCAGGGAAGCAGTGGAAGGGTTTAACTTGTTTCTGCAATAAATAAAACTTGTGATAAGAAGACAGGAGCATCCAGAGAGAGAGCGGTATGCACATGTGCCCAGACCAGAAGTACTGGATCCTCCTTCAGGGTTGTAATGGACGGGGGGCTTGGGCACAGTGTACACAAAGTGCTTTTTAGGATATTTCCTTGCTCTGCATTGTTCTCTGTTATAGTATCCTGTAATAACAGTCTAACTTTTCACAAAGATTTGAACTCTGAGCCGACCAGGAGCTGACTCACTGAAGTCTTTTGTTAGTGTCCTATAATGTTGGTCCTTCTCTTCATAGGCTATTACTGTACCTCTGTGCCTGGGGCCCCCTATTTTCTTTTGCAGAGAACAAAGCATGTCTGCTTAGTGACCTGTTTAGAATTTATCACATTGTCCCCTTCACTTTCTTACACCCCCAGAGAAGTTTTTAGTAGTAATAAATATTTTTTCCATATATAATGTTGTCTAAAACCTAGCTGCTTCTTTTAGCTTAAAGGGGTATTCCAGACCAAAACTTTTTTTTATAATCAACTGGCTGCGGAAAGTTAAACAGATTTGTAAATTACTTCTATTAAAAAATCTTAATCCTTCCAATAGTTATTAGCTTCTGAAGTTGAGTTGCTGTTTTCTGTCTAACTGCTCTCTGATGACTCACGTCCCGGGAGCTGTGCAGTTCCTATGGGGATATTCTCCCATCATGCACAGCTCCCGGGACGTGACATCATCATTCAGCAGTTAGACAGAAAACTTCAGAAGCTAATTACTATTGGAAGGATTAAGATTTTTTAATAGAAGTAATTTACAAATCTGTTTAACTTTCCGGAGCCAGTTGATATATAAAAAAAAAAGTTTTGGCCTGGAATACCCCTTTAAGGCTTCCTGTAGTCAGAAAAACATGGATAATTGGTTCAACTCTTCACTTTTACAAAATCACCATGAGTTAAAAAGACCACCTCCTATATGAAAGAAGTCTTTGTCTTTACTATATGATGCCTCCTCTGGCTGCCGGTCAACTGTTACAGCAGCATTTTATAAATGACGTTAGTTAAAGGGATCTGGTCAACGCTCGAACATGATCTGAGCTGCTGACAGTGTTATGTAGCTGCTTGTTAACAAAGTGAATAGTACCTTTGTGGTAGCTGTCTGTGTTGATGAAACTCTTTATATGTACTCTTCTATAATGAGTCAGATGCGTTTAGTCTTGCGCCAATAGCCAATGATTCAAATGGCAGTGCACTCAAAGTGAATTAGACTTGATGGTTTGATTGTTCCTTATTTGTTAACTGGAAAAGATCTATCCATCATGGCTGGTGGGGTGGGAAGAAGCTGCCGGGGATCACCCTGATGACTCTTAGTTCTCTTTCATCGCTCTCTTGGTCTCTGCTCACACTTTGTTTTTGCATTCCATCTGAGGTACATATGAAAAGTATTGCCTGACATATACCTTCAGCAGAAGGTCCTGGTTTAGGCAAACATTGGCATTTGAAGCTATATAAAAAAAAAATTGATATCAAATATTATGATATCAAATACCATAATTTTAATGAGTTTACTATTTTACTGTGTGTAAACATGCTTTTAAAGGGGTTATCGTGGGGGAGGGGAGCGAGGTGGTGGTATGGGAAGTTCATAACTATACATATTCTGCAGTACATAAAAATAAATAAATAAATAAATAAACCTCTCCTTGGCTACTGTGCTTCCATGGTGCCTCCGCTGTTCTGCTCCAGTGCCAGGGGCGAGCGTCATCCTGAGCTGCAGCGTATTGGGCCCGGGAAACAGGAAGTGGTTCCTCTTATATATTTGTAGATTATCTCATTATGATAATTAACACATTTGCATAATAATCATAAGGATAAATAACATCCAGTGAAATTACCCTCCTAATGCTTTTGCTTGTTGGACAGGTGTGTGTGTGACAGATGGAGGCAAACATATAAATGCGGGGAGATCATCGAGGAATATCACTTATGTAGACCGGGTGCTGAAACTAACTTATGAAGATGGGGACCAATGTGAAAAGAATCCCTTTATGAAACATCGTAGTGTCTTTACTTTTGTATGTGGAGCAAATACAGTTACTGGCAGTCTCCCTTCATTGACCTACTATAGTGAAGACACTTGTACATGGCAGTTCTCCTGGAATACGCCCCTAGTCTGTGAACAAGAGGTGTGTATGATTGCCCAGCTTATACAGGGGGCTTGACATGTTAATATTGTCTGTAAAGGGGGATTTCATTTATTTATTTATTCAGTCAGTCATTTATTTATTTATTCAGTCAGTCATTTATTTATTTTTTAGATTAATAAAAAAAAATTTTTGTATAGCTCAAGGTTATACAATTTTCCACTATAGTTTTTGTATGATGCATGTTTTTCAAGAACACTGCTTTCTGGAGGAGCCTTCAATGGTTAATTCCATGAGATAAAAATCAGTCCTGGTCTTCAGAGAGAGAGAGAGAGATATATATATAGATATATATATATATATATATATATATATATATATATATATTTATATATATATGTGTGTGTGTGTGTGTGTGGATATATAATTATTATTATTATTATTTTTATTTTTTATTTTTTTTGAATCCCTGAAATATTTGTTTAATTTATTTACCGCATAGATTGAGTGCTCTGTTCGAAATGGCACGTCCCATATTGATCTCAGTCCCCTCCTCAAGCGCGCTGGTTATTATGAAGTCCTACAAAGCACAAAGAAAGAGGGCTCTGGAGTTTTCTACATCAATATTTGCCAGCCATTAAATGATGGGAAATGTCCACCCGGGGCATCAGTCTGTAGAGTCCCTGCCGGGGAAGAACCCACTGTAAGTGCACATTTCACCACCTTTGAAATGAAAATTTTTTTTTTTAGATATTTTAGAAGGTTATTTCAAGTGAAAAATGAGAAGAAAAACTAGCACTAACTTTCAGACTGCAATGTGGGGTTCGCAACCTGTTCCTAGTTTCAAACTACTCCTGACACCTTTTCATACACTCTCTGCCATATACAACCTCTCTGCTGTTTTCAGCTAGCTATGTGAAGGTAGGATGTAGAAAGTTGTTTCATTTTTTGTATTTAGGAAGCAAATGAACAATAAAAAAAATCTTTGCCAATATGTACTTAGCCATTAAATATTATTGCCTTTTAAGTAATTTTTCTTTGTAGTTAGAGACATCACCAATCACCCTTTAGCAGTGGAAGGGTGGTGGATCTGATGCCACCTCCTGATTGCCCTGATTGGACGGTAAGTTTTTAAAGACCAATCAGGGCTCCTGCCTGGGAACCTCCTGCTCTGCCCACCCGATCTTGAGCCCGGACGGCGAGCAGAGCGGGAGCAGAGTTACCTGCATCGGGGGTGAGCGGCATTTTTTCCGAGTACAGAAATACCCCATATGTGGACACAAAACGAACTGTGGTTGTACAACATGGGTCAGGAGTGAGAGAGCACCATGTACATTTGAGGCCTAAATTGGTGATTTGCATTGGAATGACTGATGGCCCAAAAACGATTTCAGCCAAATTCTTTCTCCAAAAGCCAAAATGTTGATCCTTCCCTTCTGAGTTTTGCCATATGCCCACACAGCACTTTATGTCCGCATATGGGGTATGTTAGTATTTGGGAGAAATTGGGTTACAAATTTTGAGGGGCTTTTTCTCCTTTTAACCTCTTGTAAATATGAAAAAATTTCGGGCTACAACAACATGTTAGTTGTTGACTTTTCACCTCCACTTTGCTGCTATTCCTGTGAAACATCTAAAGGGATAACAAACTTTCTGAATGTCATTTTAAATACTTTTAGGGGGACAATTGTGGGGTGCAGTTTTTATAATGGGATCATTTATGGGGGATTTCTAACATGAAGACCCCTCAAGTCCCTGAAAAATTCAGATTTTGAAATTTTCATGAAAAATTGGATAATTCCTGCTAACCTTTGAAGCCCTCTTATGTCTTCAAAAAGTAAAAACATGTCTACTTTATGATGCCATGGACTTGCATTGAGGGGGCGGGGCATGATGTCATGAGGGGGCAGGGTGTGATATTATGAGGGGGCGGGGCTATGGAGTCCCGAACTCCCTGCACAGACTTCAGCATCCTGAACAGTTTGTTCCAAACGCTGAGCAGCGGAGTACCCCTTTAATGTGAGAGAAGAAATGTAGCCTTCCGTTCATTTAGTTGGGTTTGATCGGTATTTCACATTTTTTTTTTTACCTTTTTATATAAATTAAAGGACATTGGCCACCCATCAGGTCCTCCACAGATTGATCTAGCTACACAAAAGGTTTTTATCAAAATGGAAAGCCAGACACCATGTGATTCTACGGACAAGGCGAAGGGAAACTATTCTACCACCATCATCTTTCATTGCAATGCAGGGACAGATCTGGTAAGTTTGTAACTTATAGTTTTAGATTTTGTTTTAGTTTTTTATGTTTCATTATATTGTACTTTGGTAAGTAATTTGTTTTAATGTTTCATTCGTCCACAGGGAAGACCGAAGTTTGTTCAACTTTCTGAATGCAACTATCTTTTTGAATGGGACACCCCTTTAGTGTGTCCGGATGAAGAAAGTGTCTTGGGGTGTTCACTGACAGATCAGCAACTACAATACACCTTTAATTTCTCCAGCCTCTCCAAAGAGACATACAAAGTAAGATAACATTTTTGAATGCCTGCTAATGGAATAGATTTAACTGTTGGCAAGCAAATAGTTTATGACTATACTGTGAGTAATGTATGTGGAGTGTAAGTAATACATGGTGTACTTTGGTATATGGCAGTTTAGGAAGCAAGAAGGCCTTTTAGAGAATTGTCATTATCTATTTATATGTCTATAAAATGTACAGAAGATTTAGCATTAATATTTTTCTATTTTAGGCATCTGGTTCAATGCCTTTCTACATTGGAGTGTGTTCTCCAGCACAAAATGTGCTGACTGACAAATGTAGCGGGGCAGTGTGTCTTCAGTCTGGAAACACATCCGTCTCTTTTGGGAAAGCAAATGCACTAAAAATGGAGTATCTGCACCAAGAGGATATGATTAAACTTCAGTATGCAGGAGGAGACCCTTGTCCACAAGGTAGGAAAGCAAACTTGGACAATTTATTAATTTCTAGTTTGCCAAATTTGTAGCTCTTCTTTTTTTTTTTTTCAATGTACCCCAAGTAGTTTAGTAAAAAGTTATCTTTAGTATCTGAAGTTGTAGGGTAGAGCTTGGAGCCAGCAAAAAGTTAGGAGCCAGGATGATGTACATCACGCAATGTCTTTTCATCTCCCCCTGTGTCTGTCATTAGTGTCCCCTCATCTCCCCCTGTATCTGTCATTAGTGTCCCCTTATCTCCCCCTGTGTCTGTCATTAGTGTCCCCTCATCTCCCGCTGTGTCTGTCATTAGTGTCCCCTCATCTCCCGCTGTGTCTGTCATTAGTGTCCTCTCATCTCCTCCTATGTCTGTCATTAGTGTCCCCTCATCTCCCCCTGTGTCTGTCATTAGTGTCCCCTCATCTCCCCCTGTGTCTGTCATTAGTGTCCCCTCATCTTCCACTGTGTCTGTCATTAGTGTCCGCTCATCTCCCCCTGTGTCTGTCATTAGTGTCCCCTCATCTCCCCCTGTGTCTGTCATTAGTGTCCCCTCATCTCCCCCTGTGTCTGTCATTAGTGTCCCCTCATCTCCCCCTGTGTCTGTCATTAGTGTCCCCTCATCTCCCCCTGTGTCTGTCATTAGTGTCCCCTCATCTCCCCCTGTGTCTGTCATTAGTGTCCCCTCATCTCCCCCTGTGTCTGTCATTAGTGTCCCCTCATCTTCCACTGTGTCTGTCATTAGTGTCCGCTCATCTCCCCCTGTGTCTGTCATTAGTGTCCCCTCATCTCCCCCTGTGTCTGTCATTAGTGTCCCCTCATCTCCCCCTGTGTCTGTCATTAGTGTCCCCTCATCTCCCCCTGTGTCTGTCATTAGTGTCCCCTCATCTCCCCCTGTGTCTGTCATTAGTGTCCCCTCATCTCCCCCTGTGTCTGTCATTAGTGTCCCCTCATCTCCCCCTGTGTCTGTCATTAGTGTCCCCTCATCTCCCCCTTATGTTATGGCTGTGGCAGTCACCTGTTCATGTTACACTGGAGAATGTGAACCCGCAGGACAAGCAAACTCACGCTGACTACTTAGAGATGGTTGGTGTGTGTGATATTATATTACATTTTGCTAAACAGTAGTACACATTTTTTAGTGTATTTTTATATTTTAATTATCTAATAAACCGCTTACCCACTGTTCTTCAGGTTGGTTTAATAAGAAACACGTCAGACAAAACCTAAACGCTGTAGTGCCAAGGGCTGGGGCCTGATTGGTCATTGCATGACTACGCGATGTCTAGTGCCCCTTGTATTGCTTAAAATAAAAGAACATAAAGAACTGTGAAACACCGGTTAGCCTTATTAAACATATTTTTCTTGTTCCGTTGCTTGCCTCAAGCTACTGAGAACAGGCAGTCCACCATCTTGTTTAAATGTGATGAAAGTGCTGGGAAGGGCTCTCCTGCTCTGCTGAGTGAGACCAAAGGCTGTTTGGCTACCTTTGAATGGAAAACACAGCTAGCCTGTCTTCCAAGAAAATTGGACTGCAAGTTCATATTCAACAACCAGACCTATGACCTTAGCATGCTCTCCTCGATGACTGGACACTGGGATTTTACAGATAATGGCAACAGGTAAATTAATCATATGTTATACACAAGTGGCTGCCGAACAAAGGAACATAGAGTGTTTTCTTACTATGATTATTATCCGTCTGTCTTATGCATAGGTATTATCTTAACCTTTGCCAAAGAGTGAATCAAGGGCCTAGTGCTTGCTCCGAAACAGCAAGTGTGTGCCGGGAAAGTAATGGACGTGTCCAGGTTTTAGGGCAACTTCATACACAGAATGTAATATTACAAGGTAAGCAATAACTTATTCTACCGTGCTGACAGAGACTGATTCAGGGGGCATACAACACAGTGATAATATGGCATCGTCTATGGGCTTCCTCCTCTTAGCAGGTGCAGTCTATGACCTCTTCTGCTGCGAGAGAGCTTGGTGTAGCTCCATGCATGTCACATAAAGTGGAATCACCCATCTGCTATATGTATGAAGAGTATGGAGCAAAACCCAGTTACCATCTGATAGGACTACCATGAAGACCAGGCAATGTGTTTTGCCTATTCCTGCCTTAAAGAGGCCATGTTCACTCTGCTGACCTGCTTGTTATTGTAAATACTTGGGATCCCAAAGAAATGGCAAATCGGAAACATATTTTCTTATAGTCCTCTGTTGTTCTTAAAGAAAGGTATGGCTAAATAGCCAACTGGTGTTGCCAGTAGAGATCTCTTCACAATCTGACATGGATCCAACAACATCTGAACACACAATGGCAATATAAACAGGCCACACAGAAACAAAATAGCAGAGCTAGTAACTGCTTACAGTTCCCTCACGCAGACCGCCATCATTTGTGCAGAAGCTCCTGCTCATAAAAGAAGTGCAGTCTTTAAAAAAGGTAAACTAGTGTTAGTAAGTACGGGCGGCTCACTGATATTAATATAAAACCTCTATTATGGTGTATGTGCATATTTATACATGGACATTGTAGCGATATAGAAAAGAACAATACTAAAAAAGAGCAGCAATCCCCTACAGCAGGAAAGTCCTTGGGTGGCGCCAAATAGGAGCACGTAGCAACCATGTCCCTGCCAGGAACCAGTAATGTGAATAACGAAATGTACAAAGGACACACAGGAATTCCCCCCCCCCCCCCACATTCTTCCAGGGACCACCTCAATTTTGGAGGGAAGTGTCCATATGCCTACCACGTATTAAACAACACACACCTCTGGAGTATATCTATACTGAGGTTCAGAGTAAAGGCTAAAAAAAAAGTCAAGGCCAAATTACAAAATAGATTGGCACATATTTAGACACACTCCTCCACAGAAAAATCAACAACGATGCACTAAACATTTCTTCCCATGGTGAGATACAAGTATAAGATCTGAAATAGAATATAGATAAAAGGTATAATTTTTATAAGAATCATTTGTTTCTTACTTATACTGAGAAGATGCATATCACAATAATGAGGCTATGGAGGATTTATCACATCACTTTAATGTTTTACACAAATTCTACATTAAGGCCTCTTGGTTTTAGGGTGTCAAGTTTTAAAGGGTAGCTCCCACTATCCTATTTTTTGTTCTGTCCCTGCCTATTGCACATCTATCCCTCACCCCCTCCCTGCTTTTAATTTTTCTTTTTACTATATTAAAAATAACTTTTTTTTGTCTGCCTGGTAGTGTGCTCACTACCAGGCAGACTTCCTCAGCAGGCACCACGTCACTGATGCCTGCTGGGGGGGACTTCCGCCCTTAGTTCATCTACACAGGGTGCCTCCAGCTGTAACACCACTACAACTCCCAGCTTGCCCTGGCATCTATTGACTGTCAGGGCATGCTGGGAGTTGTAGTAGTTAAACAGCTGGAGGCACCGTGTGTAGATAAACTATAAGTTAGTGCCATGTTGTATGCCCCCCCCCCTCAGCATACCCTGTTCCCTCCGTCACAACCCCCCCCCAGCATACCCGGTTCCCTCCGTCACAACCCCCACCCCCCCCCCCCCAGCATACCCCGTTCCCTCCATCACAACCCGCCCCAGCATACCCCATTCCCTCCGTCACAACCCCCCCCCCCAGCATACCCCGTTCCCTCTGTCACAAACCCCCTGCCCTGCATACCCCGTTCCCTCCGTCACAAACCCCCTGCTCCGCATACCCCGTTCCCTCCGTTCTGCTACTTACTGATACTGCAGAGTTCGCCAGCGGGCGTGCAGGGGCAGCAGCGGTGACGACATGTGTGGGAGGAGTGGCCTCACAGCCAGTGGCCGGGGAGCCAATCTGCTTTCTCCCGCCTGTCTGATTGACAGGGAGCGAGCGCAGTGTAAATGAATTAGGACCAATTGCCTGGCCGCAATCAGTCCGAATTCAGGCGTGACGTCACGCCGTGCGGCAGCCGGCCACTAGGAGGGAGACCCCTAGTGGCCGGTTTTCAAACGTAAAATTCACCCATAAAATGAAAAAATAAATAATGAAAATATATTACAGATATGTTGTAGTACATAAGTACTACAACATATCAAAAAATAAAGTTGGTGACAGTGCCCATTTAAATCCATTTGAGTTCACACCATTGTAATTTTGTGACTCTATATCCACCTCATTTCATAGTATGGTCCAAACCCTTAAAGGGGTACTCCAGCGCTAAGACATATTATCCCCTATCCAAAGGATAGGGGATAAGATGCCTGACCGCTGGGGACCCCCGTTATGTTCCACGCCACACCCCGTTAGAATCCGCTCCCGGATCGTGCTCGCTCCAGGTCTGATTACTGGCGATCACGGGGACGGAGCATAGTGATGTCACGGCTCCGCCCCCTCCCATAGGCTTGCATTGAGGGTGCGGAGCGTGAAGTCACACGGGGGCGGAGCTGTGACGTCACTATGCTCCGTCCCCGTGATCGCCAGTAATCAGACCCGGAGCGAGTACGCTCCGGGGGCTGATTCTAACGGGGTGCGGCATGGAAAATCACGGGGGTCCCCAGCGGCGGGACCTCCGCGATCAGGCATCTTATCCCCTATCCTTTAGATAGGGATAAGATGTCTTAGCGCCGGAGTACCCCTTTAAATGTCAAACTACCCTCACAGTATCCAGCCTCTGTTAAAGGGGTACTCCGCTGCTCAGCATTTGGAACAAACCATTCTGAGTGCTGGAGCCGCCCCCTCATGCCATCACACCCCGCCCCCTCAATGCAAGTCTATGGGAGGGGGCGTGACTGCTGAGTACCCCTTTAAGTGCTTGAACACTGGGAGGTCAACCCTTTTCTTTCTGCTGGCGTGTCTTCAGGTAACATTTGGTTGGTCTCTCCTTCGTGTGGTTAGCTGCAAGGATACCAAAGAAAGTAGATCACATGGTCAGTTTCACAGATTAAATAGTATTTCATGTGGTATTCCTTGATTGTCGAAGGACGTAAGCCTCTGCAAGGAAAACAACCATTAGATTCCAGCCTCGGGTATCTCTGTATCAAAAAATTAGGCATCATCCACCATACTCCTCAAAACTTGATCAGCATCAATATTGGTATATATTCAAATACACTAGTGGAATTCACAGACCTTCCCAATGTTCCCTGAGAAAGTCCTTTCTTTGTAAAAGTAGGAGGAGTGAACACCTGACCTTTGTACCCTTGTATGTGTATACAGGCATAGACACCATGCTCCCCAAGGGTATACCTCATAGTCAGCTTGTTCGCTTCTGAACTGCACATTGCTCTTGAGTATGGAACCCATATGAACATATTGGGAAATAATTATGTGGAGAGAGTTAGAGATCCAGGTAAAACAACGGTTTACAGATTCTCCGAGGACACAGAAATGTGAAGAAATAGGAAGAGAGGGTCTTGTATTTTTCAGGTGATGAGCAGGATTATAGTCAGGGGGTCTAAATGTACATTGAGGGGTGTGTATGCCTAATACCCATCACCTGCCCATATGACTGATTCCGTGAATTGTCAGACAAGCTGTAAATCCTCATGTCTTGGGGTTGGCCACAGATCCTTTTTAACATAGAATAATGCTTTAATGTGTTTCTGTAGGTACTATGTTTGAGTGTGTCATTTTTGGTGAACTCTTTTAAAGTGATAGGGGTTGGTTAAGTAGTGAATAAAAACTTACATTTAGTAAAATGTAAAACTGTAGGATGGCTTAATACAAAATTGTTGAGGATGACTATAGCATTAAAGGATGACTATATGTATACTACGTGCTCATTGTTGTGTCTAATACATATTAGTTTTCAGGAGCTGGAATACACCTATACAGAGGCTCCGACCTCTGGGACACTCACCCAAACCACACACACACCCATTCCACATACCCCACCCCCCAAGTGATCTCGAAAATGGGGACCTGACTCTCTCTGCCTAAAGGGGTACTTTAGGGTACTTAAATTTATTTATTTATTTATTTAGTTTTTAAATCAACTGGTGCCAGAAAGTTAAACAGATATGTAATTTACTTCTATTAAAAAAAATTCCAATATTTATTAGCTGATTATAAAACACAGGAAGTTAAGTTGTTGTTTTCTGTCTGACATCTTTTCTGTCTCTGCTGACACCTCTGTCCATGTCAGGAACATCCAGAGCAGAAGCAAATCCCCATAGCCAACCTCTCCTGCTCTGGACAGTTCCTGACATGGACAGCGGTGTCAGCAGAGAACACTGTGGTCAGACAGAACGGAAATTCAAAAAGAAAAGAACTTCCTGTGAAGCATACAGCAGCTAATAAGTACTGGAAGGATTAAGATTTTTATATAGATGTAATTTACAAACCTGCTTAACTTTCTGGAGCCAGTTGATATGACTTTTTTTTTTTTCCCACCGGAGTACCCCTTTAACCCCTTAAGGACGCAGCCCATTTTCACCTGTAGGACGAAGCCCTTTTTTGCACATCTGACCACTGTCACTTTAAACATTAATAACTTTGTAATGCTTATACTTATCATTCTGATTCTGAGATAGTTTTTTCGTGACATATTCTACTTAACATTTTTGTGGTAACTTGCATCATTTCTTGGTGAAAAATCCCCAAATTTGATGAAAAAATTGAAAATTTTGCAATTTTTCTAACTTTGAAGCTTTCTGCTTCTAAGGAAAATGGATATTCCAAATAATTTTTTTTTTTGATTCACATATACAATATGTCTACTTTACGTTTGCATCATAAAATTGACGTATTTTTACTTTTGGAAGACACCAGAGGGCTTCAAAGTTCAGCAGCAATTTTCCAATTTTTCACAAAATTTTCAAACTCACTATTTTTCAGGGACCAGTTCAGGTTTGAAGTGGATTTGAAGGGTCTTTATATTAGAAATACCCCATAAATGACCCCATTATAAAAACTGCACCCCAAAGTATTCAAAATGACATTCAGTAAGTGTTTTAACCCTTTAGATGTTTCACAGGAAAAGCAGTAAAGTGAAGGAGAAAATTCAAAATCTTCATTTTTTTACACTCGCATGTTCTTGTAGACCCAATTTTTGAATTTTTACAAGGGGTAAAAGGAGAAAATGTATACTTGTATGTGTAATGCAATTTCTCTCGAGTAAGGACATACCTCATATGTCTATGTAAAGTGTTCGGCGGGCGCAGCATAGGGCTCAGAAGCGAAGGAGCGACAAGGGGATTTTGGAGAGTACGTTTTTCTGAAATGGTTTTTGGGGGGCCTGTCGCATTTAGGAAGCCCCTATGGTGCCAGAACAGCAAAAAAAAAAAAAAAAAAAAACACATGCCATACCATTTTGGAAACTAGACCCCTTGAGGAACGTAACAAGGAATAAAGTGAGCCTTAATACCCCACAGGTGTTTCACGACTTTTGCATGTGTAAAAAAAAAATTTTTTTTTCACTAAAATGTTGTTTTTCCCCCAAATGTCACATTTTTTGAAGGATTAATAGCAGAAAAGACCACCCAAAATTTGTAACCCCATCTCTTCTGAGTATGGAGGTACCCCATAAGTGGACCTGAAGTGAACAGCGGACGAACTACAATGCTCGGAAGAGAAGGCTTCATATTTGGCTTTTTGAGAGCAAATTTTGCTCGGGGGGGGCGGGGGGCGGCATGTCGCATTTAGGAAGCCCTATGGTGCCAGGACAGCAAAAAAAAAAAAAAAACACATGGCATACTATTTTGGAAACTAGACCCCTCACAGAATGTAATGAGGGGTACAGTGAGCATTTACCCCCCACTGGTGTCTGACAGATCTTTGGAACAGTGGGCTGTGCAAAATTTTTCATTTTCATGGACCACTGTTCCAAAGATCCGTCAGACACCTGTGGGGTGTAAATTCTCACTGCACCGCTTATTACATTCCGTGAGGGGTGTAGTTTCCAAAATGGGGTCACATGTGGGTGTGTTATTTTTTTTGCATTTGTCAGAACTGCTGTAACAATCAGCCACCCCTGTGCAAATCACCTCAAATGTACATGGCGCACTCTCCCTTCTGTGCCTTGTTGTGCGCCCCCAGAGCACTTTGCGCCCACATATGGGGTATCTCCGTACTCGGGAGAAATTGCGTTACAAATTTTGGGGGGCGTTTTTCCCTTTTACCACCTTTTGAAAATGAAAATGTTAATTTTTTTACACTAGCATGCTGGTGTAGACCCCAACTGTTCCTTTTCATAAGGGGTAAAAGGAGAAAAAGCCCCCCAAAATCTGTTAGGCAATTTCTTCCAAGTACGGCGATACCCCATATGTGACCCTATACTGTTTCCTTGAAATATGACAGGGCTCCAAAGCGAGAAAGCCATGCGCATTTGAGGCCTGAATTAGGGACTTGCATAGGGGTGGACATAGGGGTATTCTATGCCAGTGATTCCCAAACAGGGTGCCTCCAGCTGTTGTAAAACTCCCAGCATGCTTGGACAGTCAATTGCTGTCCAGAAATGCTGGGAGTTTTTGTTTTGCAACAGCTGGAGGCTCTATCTTAGAAACACTGCCGTACAATACGTTTTTCATTTTTATTGGGGAAGGGGGGTGGTAGGGGGGGCAGTGTACGTGTGTATATGTAGTGTTTTACTCTTTATTTTATGTTAGTGTACTGTAGTGTTTTTAGGGTACATTCACACTGGTTGCAGATTACACTGAGTCTCTCGCTAGGAGTTTCGCAGCTCAAACTTGAAGCGGGGAACTCACTGTAATCTGCCGCCAGTGTGAATGTAGCCTGTACATTCACACGGTAGGGGGGTCAAAACTACAACTCCCAGCATGCACTGACAGACCATGCATGCTGGGAGTTGTAGTTTTGCAACAGCTGGAGGCACACTGTTTGGAAAACCTTGAGTTAGGTTCTATGACCTAACTCAGTATTTTCCAACCAGTGTGCCTCCAGCTGTTTCAAAACTATGACTCCCAGCATGTACTGATTGCGGGAGGGAATGCTGGGAGATGTAGTTATGCAATGGCTGGAGGCCGCAAGTACAACTCCCAGCATGCCAAGACAGCCTTATGTTGTTCCGGAATGCTGGGAGTTGTAGTTTTGCAAGATTTAGAGGGGTTCAGGTTGTAAATCACTGTCCAGCGGTCTCTAAACTGTAGCCCTCCACATGTTGCAAAACTACAACTCGCAGCATGCCCAGACAGCAAACTGCTGTCTGGGCATGCTGGGAGTTGTAGTTTTGCAACATCTGGAGGGCCACGGTTTAGAGACCACTGTAAACTGTGGCCCTCCGGATGTTGCTAGGCAAAAACTCATGTGGCAGGACCCGGATGAATTGCTGCTGCTGCCACCGCACGTGGGGGATCCCTGCATGGAGGATCGCGCTCCGGGATCCAGGTAAGGGACCTTCGGCGCCGGTCCCTGGACAGTTCCCCTGTTTTGCCCGGACACCGATAGGTGGGCAAAGCGGGGGAACCGAACTTTAAACCCCCCTCCCCCCGTCTGCTAACGGTCGGTCGCTCGGCCGACCAATAGCAGGGATAGGAGGGGTGGCACCATCCTATCCCTTCAGGGGGATCGAGGGTGTCTCGGACACCCCCGATCCCTCTTATTTTCCGGGTCACCAGTGACCTGTATGACCCGGAATCAAGCAGATCGCAGGTCTGAATTGACCTGCGATCTGCGGCCATGGGGGGATTCTCAGGACCCCCCTCGGCGATGAGACGGGATGCCTGCTGTTAGATAACAGCAGTCATCCCAGCCCGATCACCACTACCGGTGACGCGGCGCTCCCGGAACCCCGCGACGTACATGTACGTCGCCGCGCGCCAAGTGACACTTCGCGGCTCCGTTCATGTACGTCGCTCGTTGTGAAGGGGTTAATGGAGCAGGGGCTTGGCACATGCTCCATTCATTGTATATGGGAGCGCCACATGTGCCCTATACTTTGGTTTCTCATGTGCTCCCATAGTCAATAAATGGAGCATGTACCCTACTCTCTATTAAGCAGAGATAGTAAAGTCCCTGTTCTTGAGATCACAGGGATCTTAGGGGTCATGTACCCCCTACGAGCAGATACGTATACTCTATCCTGTGAATATATTTTTAAGGACTGGAATACCACTTTAAAATGTTACTGTCATTTATATTAACTTTTGACATTTGGCACAGACTTGTCAAAAGTTATCTAGGGTTATTTCCCTTGCTTCATGTGCTATCCAACTAAATACAGGAGACCTACTCCATTATACTTTATGGAACCTGTCTCAAACCACCCTCACAGTATCCAGCCTCTGTTGAGTGCTTGCATACTTAGAGATCAACCCTTTTCTTTCTGTTTGTGTAGCTGTGTTGTTTTAGGCAGTCTTTAGGTCACATTTGGTCTTTCCTACATACGGTAACCTGTAAGGGTACCAAAGTATGTAGATCACATGGTCAGTGTCACAAGTTAAATAATATTTCTCACACAGCCACGTAGACTGAAAAAATGTATAACTATAAGATCACAAAATTTTAAGAATATATATATATATATATATATTTTTTTTTTTAAAGTTTTTTAGTTATTTTAATATAGTAAAATAAAAGCTATATAAATTGTATGACGTTGTAATTGTATTGACCCATAGAATATTGATAATGCCATTTTTATTGTATAGTACACTGCATAAAAACAAAATCCCCCAAAATTGAAATATATCATTTATTTTATTTTTTTCACCTTACACAATTTTTTTTTTTATAGTTTATGGTAAAATAAAAGGTGTCGCTACAAAATAGGTTCAAGCAAAAACTAACTGAGGGTAGGCTAACACCCCTCTGTCTGATGGGACAGGAGAGAGCACAGACGAGTCCTATCAGACAGGAGAGAGCACAGAGGAGTCCTATCAGACAGGAGAGAGCACAGAGGAGTGCCATCAGACAGGAGAGAGCACAGAGGAGTGCTATCAGACAGGAGAGAACACAGGGGAGTCCTATCCAACAGGAGAGAGCACAGGGGAGTCCTATCAGACAGGAGAGAGCACAGAGGAGTGCCATCAGACAGGAGAGAGCACAGAGGAGTGCCATCAGACAGGAGAGAGCACAGAGGAGTGCCATCAGACAGGAGAGAGCACAGAGGAGTGCCATCAAACAGGAGAGAGCACAGAGGAGTGCTATCAGACAGGAGAGAGCACAGAGAAGTGCTATCAGACAGGAGAGAGCACAGAGAAGTGCTAGCCCCCCTCACTTACTGGACTTTGTCTTTGCTTCAGCTTGGACAAAGCCATGATTTTATAAGCCATGATTTCTATAAAAAGGAAATAATTTTCTTATAAAGTATCTTAGAAAGATTAATGTTTTACCAAGATGTACAACATATAAATAGCTTTTGCATCTGACAGTGCCCATTTAAAAAATCCTCTACACATGTCTGAGAAAGGTGTTGTGGCCTCTAAAACGTTGCAACTGACTTGTAACATGCAATCATACACTCCTGTGACATTTCTATTTGCATTGGAACAAAGGATATTAAAGGAGATGTCCGGCGCAGAATTTTTCTATTCTGTCCTGCCCGGGCTGCAAAAAAAGACAAAACAAACATTCACTTACTTCCATATGTTCTCCCGGAGCTCCACAACAGCTGATCGGTCGGCTGGGCTGTCTGCTTCCTACTTCCTTTAGTCCGGTACGTCACAAGGCGCTTCAGCCTATCACCAGCCGCAGCGATGTCCTGCCTCGGCCGGTGATAGGCTGAAGCCCCGTGTGATGTACCGGGCTATCACCGGCCGAGGCAGGACATCGCTGCGGCCGGTGATGGGCTGAAGCGCCTTGTGACGTACCGGACTAAAGGAAGTAGGAAGCAGACAGCCCGGCCGACTGATCAGCTGTTGTGGAGCTCTGGGAGAACATATGGAGGTAAGTGAAAGTTTGTTTTGTCTTTTTTTTGCAGCCCTGGCAGGACGGAATAGAAAAAGTCTGCATCGGACATCTCCTTTAAGGACTCTATACCTTGGCGTTCAATTTGACTCTGTGCTTTTTATTCACAAGATTGATGTATTTGTAAAATTTGTATGTAAATATACTGCTCAGAAAAATAAGGGGAACACTGAAACAACACAATGTAACTCCAAGTCAATCACACTTCTGTGAAATCACACTGTCCACTCAGGAAGCAACACTGATTGAGAATCAATTGCACATGATGTTGTGCAAAATGGAACAGACAACAGGTGGAAATTATAGGCAATTAGCCAGACACCCCCAATAAAGGAGTGACTCTGCAGTGGTGACCACAGACCACTTCTCAGTTCATATGCTTCCTGACTGATGTTTTGGTCACTTATGATGTCGTTGCTTTCACTCTAGTGGTAGCATGAGACTGAGTCTACAACCCACACAAGTGGTTCAGGTAGTGCAGCTCATCCAGGTTGGCACATCAATGCGTGCTGTGGAAAGAAGGTTTGCTGTGTCTGTCAGTGTAGTTTCCAGAGCATGGGGGCGCTACCAGGAGACAGGCCAGTACATCAGAAGATGTGGAGGAGGCTGTAGGAGGGCAACAACCCTGCAGCAGGACCACTACCTCTGCCTTTGTGCAAGGAGGAGCACTGCCAGAGCCCTGCAAAATTACATCCAGCAGGCCACAAATGTGCATGTGTCCACTCAAACGGTCAGAAACAGACTCCATAAGGGTGGTATGTGGGCCCAACATCCACAGGTGGGGGTTGTGCTTACAGCCCAACACCGTGCAGGGCATTTGGCATTTGCCAGAGAACACAAAGATTGGCAGATTCACCGCTGGCACCCTGTGCTCTTCACAGATGAAAGCAGGTTCACACTTAGCACATGTGACAGACGTGACAGAGTCTGGAGGAGCAGTGATAAACGTTTTGCTGCCTGCAGCATCCTCCAGCATGACCGGTTTGGCGGTGGGTCAGTAATGGTGTGTGGTGGCATTTCTTTGAGGGGGCCGCACAGCCCTCCATGTGCTTGCCAGAGGTAGCCTGACTGCCATTAGGTACTGAGATGAGATCCTCAGACCCCTTGTGAGACCATATGCTGGTGCGGTTGGCCCTGGGTTCCTCCTAATGCAAGACAATGCTAGACCTTATGTGCCTGGAGCGTGTCAGCAGTTGCAAGAGGAAGGCATTAATGCTATGGACTGGCCCGCCCGTTTCCCAGACCTGAATCCGATTGAGCACATCTAGGAAATGATGTCTCTCTCCATCCACCAACGCCACGTTGTCCAGGAGTTGGCGGATGCTTTAGTCCAGGTCTGGGAGGACATCCCTCAGGAGACCATCCGCCACCTCATCAGGAGCATGCCCAGGCGTTGTAGGGAGGTCATACGGGCACATGGAGGCCACACACACTACTGAGACTCATTTTGACTTGTTTTAAGGACATTACATCAACGTTGGATCAGCCTGTAGTGTGGTTTTCCACTTTGATTTTGAGTGTGACTCCATATCCAGACCTCCGTGGGTTGATAAATTTGATTTCCATTGATAATTTTTGTGTGATTTTGTTGTCAGCTCATTCAACTATGTAAAGACGAAAGTATTTCAAACGATTAGTTCATTCTTTCAGATCTAGGATGTGTTATCTTAGTGTGTTATTTTTTTGGAGCAGTGTACTTCATGAATTGCCTATATAAAGTGAATTAGCAAAGACACAATATACCCCGTTTTTTTGTAGCAAGTGTGAACAGAACCCAAGTACACCTAATTGGCTCAAACTTAAAGTACAACATTCATTGATATTGTACCCCCAGACTAATACCATGATAGTATAGACGATAAGAATTGAAATGCAGCCACACCTTTGGCTGCTCTTTATCAGCCAGAAAATAGTTTTTATTGTGCGGACAGCAAAAGTCGGATAGGCGTGACCGGGGGTTCACAATGCCCCACCTCAGCCATGCCAATCCCCTGTAAGTGAGCGCTGGGACTGCTGTATGATTGATTGACACACAGGTCCCCAGCCCAAGCGGCCCTAATTTTTATTATGTGTGAGACAGCGTGACTCCACTGAGGCTTTACATAAAATGCGCTCCTTTTATAATATACAATGCCCTTACTCCTCTTCTTTCTTCTCTGGATGCAGGAGAAGGGCTGCTTCTACTTTTACCAGAGGCAGAGAGAAAGCACTCACTCATGTTGTCTGCCACCAGTTCTGTGCGCCTTTGCAGTGCAAGATGCAGGGAGCGAGCGAGCTCTCTGCCTCTAGTGAAAGCAGAAGCAGCGTGTCTCCCGCACCCAGAGAAAAAGAGTACGGGTACTGTATATTATAAAGGTGCACATATTATGTAAAGCCTCAGAGGATTCACACTAGCCCGCACATCATAAAAATCAGGGCTTCTTGCGCTGGGGACCTGTGTGGGTGATGGGCAAACCCCCGGCCACACCTATCCAACTGTTGCTTTCCACACAATAAAACTATTTTCTGGCTGATAAAGTGTGATAAAGAGCAGCCAAAGGTAAAGTTGCATTGAAATTGTTATCTACACTATCGTTGTATTAGTCTGAGGGGGTACAATATCAATGACAATTGCGCTTTAAAGGCGACGTATCATACTAAAAAAAAATTATCCTGTGGATAGGGGATAAGTTTTAGATAACTTGGGTCAGACTGCTGGGGCCCCACACAATCTCCTGTCCTGAGCCCCGGTTCTCCCCGGGAGCAGCGCATCATGACCCCTGCATCATGACCCCTTCATACATCTCTATGGGAGGGCCCTTCGGCAATCTTCGGCACTCCCAAAGAGAGATATGGAGGGATAAGTTTTTTAGTATGATACTTCCCTTTTTAAGGCTGTGTTCACATCACACAATGTGAACATGTTGAGCTATACAGAGGCATACATCAGGAAATACTCCTGACATATACCACCCATGTAGAACATTAGCATGATCTGCAGTTATATAAAGGGAGCTGCTTTTCATGCAAGCTCTATTAGTCAGTGAATATAATACTTATCAATGACTTCTCTTCTATCCACTAGATAAAGCCATTTCAGTCACCTATTCAAATGGAGACGAGTGCAGAAAAGACCAAAAATTCTCAACTACTATAAATCTAATATGTAACACTATAACTAGCAAGCCTGTGTTACAAAGGTAAGTAGTACATGACATGATAAAATGTTCATAGATTTGACTACTTTGTCTACAGAGCCAGTGGACACAAATCTCCCCAGTCCCTTGTGAGGCAACAACCAGCCCTGCAATATGTAGGTTGAGAAGCCCATCTACCAGACCCCCTTTCAGATATCACCTCTAGATTAAAGCAGTCATGTGCCAAGATTTTGTGAGTAGGAGGCTTAGCTCACCAATATATTTGACCAAAACAAGCTTAACTATTAATTGTTAATAAATTGTAATTACAATTAAAAAAAAAATGAGTAATGTTAAATTCATGTAGTCCCAAATAGATGTGGATTGATATGCGAGCCCCATATCTCTGATATTAACTAGTCTTATTGTGTCCTCCTTTGGAAAATGTTGACAAAAGATACAAGAATTTGCAATGGCGATACTTTGCATAATGCAGGTTCAATGTGGTACTTGTAGTTGGAGCCTTCTTATTAGCGCTTTAAATGCATTAATACAGTTTTATGCAAAATTTCCAGTCCTCCTGGCAAAGGTAACCCCACCCACATGATAGGGAATAACTATCTGACCGTTGGGGGACGCTATTCTCCTGCTAGAATTAAGAAGTCTATGTAAGCCCCATTCTCAAGACTCCAGGGGGCCACAGTGTTCAGACCCCCTGCCATCACATAAATATCCCCTATCCTCTTAGTAGAGGATACATTTGTTAAATGGAAAACCCCTTTAATAAAATAACCAGGCAACTCTTGCGCTACATATTGCATTCAATGGATCCTGCCATAATTATTTTGACCCACTGATATCTACTTATTATGGGCAGCATCTTTACCAGTATCTTATCTATTATTATAGGTTTGATTCACAGGCTTGTCGCTATTACATTCAGTGGGAGACACGAGCAGCATGTGCTGTTATTCCAGAAGAAGTTACAATGACAAATGGAATAATCCATTTAGAAAATGGTATAAACATTGATTTAACCAGGATCTACATCAAGTAAGTGCAACATTTCCAACACAATTGAATGCAGTCTATTACTCTCAGTTATCCACATTTTTAGATTGAGTAACTATAATCTGGGATGTGAGATCAATAAGAGACAAGTCTGCCACCAAAAATAATGGTGCACAAGACGGAAATTTTGATCAAATGAAAAGTGTCCCAGAATTTTCATATAATCTACCAGGATCCTGATCAAGGTCAAGTCTACATCTGGATGCACCATACTTTCGTGTCAAAGAAGGACAATTTCTTTGTAGGATGCAATTATTGTCTTTCTGCAAAGATTAGAAAATCCCAAAGATGGGGTCAGTGGAAAAATCATGTTAAACCCTGTTCTCGGTGATCTGCACTTGGCATGTATGCTGTGAAAAGTTCCTGGTATACATGCCTACAATATTTATAAGCTCTCTCTTTACTTCACAGATGCCAAAAGAATGCCAGTTTGGCTGGTAAATGTCCATGTACTCAAAAAATTGATTAGTACGATATTCCATAGAAAGGTGTACAGTATACAATTGTATACTGCCTGTTTTGTTTTTTGTTTTTTTTCCACAATGAGCCAAAAGACGACGAACTCTGCGGCATGCCTGTACGGCCTTCTGTCAGGGATATATGTGGGAAGCTTTTCCTGGTGTGTACGCCAAAAGAAGAGCAATAGCAAGTTAACAGGGGTCAGTTGTTAGTAGAGGCAATCTTTTACAGTCTCCTTCCCTAGTGGTGCATCATCTGTTCATTTATTCTACCATTAGACCTGAATTTATAGGATGTTATGGTTTGCTTTTGCTGTGTTTAAAAAATATGAAAGTCAAAATATATATAAATAAATAAATGTAATGTAATAAAAAAAAATAAAAAACATGCTAACAGATATTCACATATTATAGACAGCATTTAACATCGAAAAATCTAAATGTTTCCCCCCCCCCACAGATCATACACTGCTGGTGGTGATAAAAGGACTAAGGATCAGTATTTATATGAAATTCAGCTATCTGGAAAAGAGAACTCTACTCACCAGAAATGTAACAAAGCAAGCATATGCCAAGTCAAGACTACTGGAGACTTTACTAGAGCTGTTGGCTCTCCCGGAAATGCCAAATATTACCTTGACGGTGAGAAAAGGTTTCCTTTTATATTTCAAGAGCCAGGCTAGGATAGAAGTAGAACTTAATTATTTTCTGTTTAGTCGTGCAATAGAACAAAAATCTGGCACCACATAGGACACCTTTTCTCTGCTAGATAACTGCAAAAGTCCAACAGAAGAGAAATGTACAATCGGCACTCACCAATAGCAGAACTTTTCTTCTTTATTCTAAATAATAGTGCATAGTACAACCTAACGGAATAACTCAGATGGCTGGACCTTTCAGGTCAGCAGTTCTGTGCATCTGTGCACTTCCTCTATCCGTCTGCTACAGTAAGTGCACATAGACACACAAACAGCTGTCAGGAACGGCCCTGCCATCTGTAGACCAAAGGTTCACATTAGCACACAGCAAAGACAACACACTTGGAAACTGCCCTTTACTGAAGCCTCTACTGATCTCCTGACTGCTAAATTCAAAGGCAATTTCTACCTATTGATTCTTTTGTATCTCTCTGCTGCATTTGACACTGTAGATCACCAACTCCTCCTTACTATGCCTGCTTCATTGGTCTTAAGTGCACTATAGAGACCTAAAAAGACAAGAGGCAGCGTTTGCAATTAAATTATGCTCACCAGAGTTGGTTATGCTTAGAGCATAACATCTATATCAGCTCATCAAATAGCGGGTCAGCAGCCTTGGAGCACCCGATCATCCAGGGAAGTCGGCAGGCAATATTAGACTTTGATAGGGAAAAAAAAATGTCTCCAAACAGTTGCTTCTCCCAATAAAAGCTTTGCTTTATTCCATTAAAGTAGGCATAAAAGATTAAAAAGCACTTTCAACGCGTTTCTAGCTCGTCTTGATAAAGAGCTCGGTCCGAGCTAGAAACGCGTTGAAAGTGCTTTTTAATCTTTTATGCCTACTTTAATGGAATAAAGCAAAGCTTTTATTGGGAGAACCTGTTTGGAGACATTTTTTTTTTCCTATCCAATTCTATCATTGGTCTTAAGGACTCTGCTGTCCCCTGGTTTTCTTTTTTACCTCTCTTACAGCTCCTTTAGTGTATTATTTGCCTGCACTACTACTTCCCCTCTTGCTGTTGGGGTTCCTCCAGGATCTGTCCTGGGCCCTCAACTATTTTCTCTCTACACAGGCCCTATTGAACAAACTATTAGCAGATTTGGCTTTCAGCTGATGACGCACATCTAGATACCCCCATGATCTTAACCCTACATTCCTACAAATCCTCAGTGACTGCCTCTCCGCTAACCTACCTGAACCTGATATTTTCATCTGTGTGGTACTGCCAATATTTAGTTCCAATAGGGCAGTGTTTTCCAATTAGTGTGCCTCCAGGTGTTGCAAAACTACAACTCCCAGCATGCCCTGACAGCCAAAGGCTGCCCAGGCATGCTGAGGGCTGTAGTTATGCAACAACTGGAGACACACTGTTTGGAAAACACTGCCCTATGGGAACTAAAAAATTGTGAGCAAAAAAAAAAGTAAAAACAAAAAGTTAATAAATGTTAAGAAGCCCCTCCCCCTAATAAAAGTTTAAATTGCCTCCCTTTTTAAATAAAATAATGTACATAAACGTACGTGGTATTGCCGCGTGCGTAAATGTCAGAACTATTAAAATATAACATTAATGAAATTGTATGGTCAATGGTGTAAACGTTAAAAAAAAATAAAAATAAACCAGGAGAGGGTGGAGACTACACTATTCCAGGCACATGAAATGCAGAGAAGGAATTAAGCTCATTTCTCCCCATTTCATATCCAATCCCCTCCATTTTGTGTTCAGTCAATCAACATGAAATTGGGCGAGTTGTTTTTATGAAATAGAGGGATTGGACATTAAATAGGGGGGATTTCACCATTTGTTTATTATATCGAAATCGCAATATTTACCTCCATAAGCGCAATCGCACATTTTTCCCATATCTTTCAGCCCTAATGTCCACCATATTTAGCCATAAACAATTTATCCGTCGGGCCAGGAGTGGTTACATCTGCCCATCCTAGGCAGTACAACCAGGGGTTAGGTTACGCCAGTCCGCCAGAATCCTTACCCCCTGCAGTGTCTCTAACTAAATCCTAGCATACCAGCCACCCTATACGAGCTGGCATTGTATTCTTTGAAAGTATACCATCGCAATCCACACCAGAGAATTTTGCTGAATATACAATAATTGGGGCATCAGCACCATCTTTACCAGATTAGCACTGCCAACCACTGACCAGATCAAGTTGCACCAGACAGATACTTTTTTAGAACTCTTATCCAGGAGAGGCAATAAATTATTGGAGACAAAGTCATGAAAAGAGCTGGTCGCCTGTATTCAGAGATACTTAAAACTAGTGACCAGCTCTATATGGGACTCCTCAACCTGAGGGACCGGAGGTAGTGGGTCCAGGGGCATGAGGACCAACGGTCCTAGTTTCTCTTTTTATTTAACTCTGAGAGACAGTTACATAGAGAAAGTAACTTCCACTTCACACGCAAACCCACGTGTGAAACTCCTGGTGATAATGGGGGAAAAGGAGCCCCTCAGTAAGAGGGGGGAGCTGGATGGCTCTTGAGCCTCACCCTGCTAATGCCCCTTATCAAATAAAATGTATGGCTGGAGGGCCACGTTATGTATGCATGTCTTTTTTACTTTTAATAAATAGTATAAAACATCTTCAGTAATCACTGTGATTGTTCTATTTTCCATTTTAAATATTTTTTATCATTACGTTACTTTTTTAAATGTTTTACAGATGATGATTTGGATGTAGTTTTCACCTCAAGCTCACAGTGTGGTAAAGACAGAACCAAAAATGCCACTTCTTCCATATTGTTGCGTTGCAGCCCATCCCATGGGGAGGGACAACCAGAATTCCTTCATGAAACGGCGGACTGTCAGTATGTGTTCACCTGGCACACCTCTGCTGTTTGCCCACTGGTGTAAGTTATAGTGCGCAGCTGGGAATAGTCCCAGTTCTGCCCTAACCATTAGGTGTCTATGTCTCTGTCATGTTAATATTGTAGCATCCCACTTGCTGCTTCCTTCCTTTTTAAAGCAGAATGTTAATGTTAAATGACATTCTACATTTATTATATGACTTGTATATTGTTGTTTTCCACAGCCCGAAAGATGATGATGATGGCAAACCTGTTAATGGTAATTCATACCAAGGCCTGTCTGGTAGGAGCCAAGCTGTGGGGGCCATTCTTAGTATTCTTCTGGTGATTCTTGTTGCTTGTTTAGTTGTGCTGTTATTGTACAAGAAAGAGAGAAGGTAAGCAGCTCAGATTTTTTTTTTAATAATTTCATAGTCTTAAAAGAGAGGCCAGAAACATGTCTCCAGATATATGGTGCATTAGGGAAGTTTTCAGACCCTTTCAGCTTTTTTACCATTTTGTTACTTTGCTGCCCTGTGCTAAAATAAAAAGAAATAAAGTGTTAAAAATCTTTATTAATTTATTGAAAATAATAAACTAAAATATTGCATTGCCATTAGTATTCAGACCCTTTATGCTATGAATTAGGCTATTAGAATCCCGCCTGGAAATTCCGCAGCAGCAGAGTCCCATTGATTTCGATGGAATTTTGCTGCGCTGTTCACATAGCAGAATTTCCGTACCAGAAATGTGCACGGAAAATCAACTTCTGGTGTCTGCAGAAAGAATATGCATGTCTATTCTTTCTGCAGTCAATGCAGGGAGCAGTTCAAGCTGGCTTGTTATGCCGGTTCTCCGCATTCAGGGGAATGTCCGCATGGAGATTTCCTATGTGGACATTCCCTCGTGTGAACTTAGCCTCACTCAGTTAAGGCCCTTTGGTAGAAGCCTCCAGTCTTCTTGGGTATGATGCTTTGTACACATGGATTTGGGGTTTTGCTCCCATTCTTCTCTGCAGATCCTCTTAAGCTCTGTCAGGATAAATCGGGACAGTCAGTGGACAGACCTTTTCAGGTCTTTCCAGAGATGTTTGCTTGGGTTCAGGTCAAGACTCTGGTTGGGCTTCTCAATGGCATTCACAGAGGTGTCAATAAGCCGCTCCTGTGTTGTCTTGGCTGTTACACAGTTGAGACGGTTGGGAAAAAAAAGTCCCTCTAGTTCAACCAAGGAGGTAAAGGGGAAGCGGTATGGGTGAATGAAGGGAAAGGGATTCAATATTTTGAAGAGGAAGGAATTCTTGTTGAAGGGTCAACCCCCAGTCTGAGGTCCAGAGTACTCTGGATTAGGTTTTCCTTAACACTGGCCACTCTTCCTGCCTCAGCTGCTAAAATACACCTTAACAGCATAATGCTTTTACCGCCATGCTTCACTGTAGGTATGGTATTCGGCAGGCCTGGTTTCCTCCAGACAAGATACCTGTCATCCAAGCGCATTTTGCTGTTCTCAAAGTCTTTCCCATTTGCACACAGGATTTGGGTCTCAGTCAGAGTGATTATTAGGTTCTTGGCCACCTCTTAAACCAAAGCCCTTCTTGACCAATTATTTAGGTTGGTGGGGTTGTCAGTTTTAGGAAGAATACTGGTGTTCCAAACCCCTTTTGTTTAAGAACTGTGGAGGCTACTCTTGGAAACTTTGTCTCTACACAATCCTGTCTGAGCTCTACAGGCAGTTTTTTGCTTTTTGATCTAATATGCATTTTCAGCTGTGAGACCTTATATAGACAGGGGTGTGTCTTTCCAAATCTTGTCTAATCAACTGAATTTACCACAGGTGACTTCAAATAAGGTGTAGAAACCTCTCCAAGATGGCCAAGAGAAATAGGAGGCATCAGAGTTCCAAAATTCAGATGTCATAGCAAAGGGCCTGAATACTTTTGTCCATTCAAGAATGTGAAAACTTTTTTCACATGTCATTATGGGGTATTAATGGAGAAGTATCATGCTAAAAAACTTAAGCCAAACACCCCCCCGTGATCTCCTGAAGGGGGCCCTGGCTCTCTCTGGGAACAGCACATCACGACCCCCACACGAAGCGGCGGCCAACTCGTTCCCTCCATCTATGGGAAAGCCGAGGATAGCCGAACGGCTATCCTGCAGAGATGCATAAAGGAGGCGTGTCGGCTCCGCTTTGTGCGGGGGTCTGGTGGGGAAAAAAAATAGATTTTTTTTTTTACCCCAAGGCCTCAACGTGAAAAAGTGAAATTGTCTGAAAATTTTCCAAATGTATTGTATAATAATTTCTATGAAATTAAGATAAAAGGAGAATCAAGGCGGAGGATCTGCAGGGTGACCAAAAATTTAGCTGTGTGAGAGTTTATATGGATGACCATTATCGCTGCTAGATATCTAACTTCTTTCTCATGGAGAGTGTCGGACCTCTCCTATGACAAGTTTGCTATACACTTCAGGGGCACATATACCATGTGTGCAGCCTATGTAGCTGCAAAGGGGCCCATTTCTACCTTATATTTCCCTAATGCCTATATATTACCCAGAGGGCTATGCTTATTCCCATTTTATGTCTTACTCTTATTCCATGTTCACATGGCAGAAAATGTGCAGAATGACCGCTAAAAAGTACAGGCGAACATTCCACACATTTACTTGATGCGGCAACACTAGGACTGCTTGGATACTGCATTCTCCACAGATGGCAATTCATTTCCAAGCAGAGTCCGCAGAAGTATTGAACAGGTTCAATGTTTCTGCAGATGCTGTATTCAGAAATTTTGCAGTGTGCACAGTGCAGCAGAATCCCATTGAAATCAATGGGACTCAGATGCAGCGGAATTTCTGAGCACAGTGCTCTGAAATTGTGCCAGGGAACATAGCCTTACTGGTAGATTGGCACACAGGTGACGTTTTTTTTTTATTTTTATTTTTTTTAAGTGAAATTAATGAGGTGATCTATGGCTGCTGGCAGTTGAAAAACAAGGATTGTATATATTGTTTTTGCACTGGGGCCTCTGTTTTCAGCGATTGAAACTCGCACACAAACGGGTCCACAGAATTTATACTGTGATATACTGTGTGTATGATACCAGTAAACCGGGTTTCCATTCATTCTTCCAGCGCCAAGATCTATTGGAAAAGATTTTTTTTAAATTTTGATGTAAAGGGAAAGTAAGGGAGTAGCAACCAGTTACATTTCCAGCTATGAAACCTGATTGGTTGCTGTTAGCAATTGATCCACATTTCTTTAAACCATTTTTGCTAAAGCTTCCACAGTCAAAGGTTCCTCTGTAACCTTCAAACAAACTACATGGAGCCCGGTAATTGTTAATCTGTCTCTCTGCTGATTTACAGTTGGCTTACTTATTTTCCTAACAATTCTGGTGATTCAGTTTATAATTTACATGTTGACAACTTTGTTTATTTTAAGGGAAACTGTTATGTACAAGCTAACCAACTGCTGCCGGAGAAGTTCCAGTGTGTCTTACAAATATACGAAGGTAGACATTGCTTTCTATGGAAATCTGGAGATTCAAGTGCCTGATCTGTTTGTGTGCTAAATGTTTGCTAAATGTGTCTTTACATAAAGCACTTTTGTGACACCAGCCTAATATTTAATGGCAACTGCATGAATGAAAAACCATGTATGGTTTTGGGCTGCAGCTTTTAAAGGGAATCTGTCAGCTGTACATCTTGCCCAGAGCTGCAAACGTGGACAGATAGCTGATAGGGAAATAAAACAAATAATACTAGTCTCATAGCATGGC
Source organism: Hyla sarda (assembly GCF_029499605.1). Lineage (NCBI taxonomy): Eukaryota > Metazoa > Chordata > Amphibia > Anura > Hylidae > Hyla > Hyla sarda. Next base: position 324,645,982 of record NC_079191.1, read on the forward strand.
ATTTCGTTTAACCCCTTATGGACCAGGCCAATTTTCGTTGTTGTATTTTCGTTTTTTCCTCCTCACCCTTTAAAGGGGTATTCTGCCCCTAGACATCTTATCCCTATCTAAAGGATAGGGGATAATATGTCAGATCACCGCGGTCCCGCTGCTGGGGAGCCCTGGGATCCCCGCTGCGGCACCCCCTGTTGCTCAGTGCGTAATGACGGGCGATACGGGGGACGGAGCAGCGTGATGTCATGGCTCCGCCCCTCGTGACATCAGGGCCCGTCCCCTTAATGCAAGTCTATCGGAGGGGGCGTGACGACCGCCACTCCCCCTCCCATAGACTTGTATTGAAAGGGGCGGGCCGTGACGTCACGAGGGGCGAAGCCGTGACGTAACTATGCTCCGCCCCCTGTACTGCCCGTCATTACGTGCAAAACGAACTCGCTCTGTGCTGTAATGAGAGCGCGGTGCCGCAGCTGGGATCCCAGGGCTCCCCAGCAGCGGGACCGCGGCGATCTGACATCTTATTCCCTATCCTTTGGATAGGGGATAAGATGTCTAGGGGTGGTGTACCCCTTTAATCACTCCATAATTTAACACATCATTTTTTCATCTACGCAGCCATATAAGGGCTTATTTTATGCAGGACCAATTGTACTTTATAATGTCTTTGTTCATTTTACCATAACATATGCTCCAAAAAGGAAAAAAAAAATATTTGTGAAGTGAAGTAAAAAAATTTCTTTTGCAAATGTTATTTTTTTTTTTTTTTTACACCATTCATTGTGCAGTTAAACTAACATGGTCGACACGATCAAAACAATACCCAATTTGTAAAGTTTGCATCATGTTTTATTTATTTTTAAAAAATTCTAAACGTTTTAGAATTGTTTTTTTTTTTTATTGCCATTTTGTGTTTACCAGGCTCTGAGGGCTCATTTGTTGTGCCGTCTTCTGTACTTTTTATCAGTACCATTGTTGTATTGATCACTTTTTATTAAATTTTTTCTGGAGTATGTTGTGATAAAAAAAAGCTATTCTGGGGTTGTTTACGCCATTCACCGTACGGTATAAATAATGTTATATTTGAACAGTTTGGACAATTACGCACGAGGCGATATCAAATATGTTTGTTTTTATTATGTTTACATATTTTTATATGGAATTTGGGAAAAGGGGGGTGATTTAAACTTTTAATATGGAAAAGGTTAATGTATGTGGGTTAAACCTTTATTAGAAAATATTTTTTTTTTTATTTTTTTTTTTATACACTTAATGCTTCCCTTAGGGGACTTTTAGAAGGAACCATTAGATTCCTCATACAGATCAATGCAGTTCCATAGAACTGCATTGATCTGTGTGCTCTGCGTTCGATTGATAAGTGTGTAATGGTAAATGCAGAAAATCTTCAGCTCACCTCTCCTTGGTCTTTTTTTTTGTATAGGGGGAAAAAAAAGCTTTATGTACTTTCGGTCCCCACAGCTCCCTATTAGTTCCTTCTGGTCCCCTGATCTCCAATATTCTTCCTGCTTCCAAGATAAGATCTCAGTGCAGGACCTGCTGGCTCAGACAATTACTGGTCGAGACAAGAGAGCGCTGTGCCCAGTGATTGGCTGAGCTTTCAGGTCCTTCCCTGAGCTCTCCTTTTGAAAGAAAAAAGGAAATCAGGTACATGAAGGTATTCATTTTTTTTTTTTTTTTTTTTTATGGCTAGCAAAAAATGTATTTTGTCAGAAGCATGATGTACTCCTTTTTAGGGGATTTTCAGCTTCTAAATGTAAGGCTGTGTTCACACCAAATTTTTGCAATTCAGTTCCCGTATCAGGTTTTTGATGAAAAACAGATTCCTCAAAACCGGACTAAACTGTATCATAACGTGTGTACAAGTTTTAAAACCATATACGATTTTCAAAATGATGTCCAGTTGCATCCGTTTAGGAGAAAAACTGTGTAAGTTTTCAACTTTTCACTCAATTCTATATAAAGTTTCACTTGTTTGATTGAAATTCCAAGAAAAAAAACTGTGCACAGTCAAAAACCGTATGGAACCGTACGCACATACAGTCCTGTACAGTTCCCATTGACTCCCATGTTAAAAAAAAATGTAAATGAAAAAAAAAAAAAGTATATGGTATAATATGGTTTTTCACCCGGACCAAAAACCGTGGTAGGCTACTGTTTTTGGTACGGGAAAAAAACCGACAAAGCCGTACAAAAACGGACGCAACCGGATGAATCGTTTGGCATACGATTTTCAATACAGTTTCGTATGGTTTTCAAAGTGAAAACATATACAGGAGCTGTATTGCAAAAACGTGGTGTGAACCCAGCCTGAGTAGGAAATTTCACATTCCCTCACCAGAAGTATGGTAAGAAATTGAAACAAACAGAATATTAGAAAGTTGCTATGCTGCAGTAGCTGTTAGAATGTATTAGTGTAGAGTCTAGGTTGTTATATCCTATAAAGCGTTGCCTAGACTGGATAGAGTTCTTGTAAGTAGAACTATGTATGTACTGGATTACAGTCTGTGAAAGTAAAAAACGTTCTCTTTAATTGACAACAAACTGATATCTTGTAAAGGGTGATGCATTAAAACACTATTAGAAACTTGTAAAATGTTTCATCTACACAATGATTAAAATCTATCTGTAACTGGAATCCTCCTTTAATAACATAGATACACAATTACATAACCCTAAAATTCTACTAAGAACTTCTATACTCGTGTTATGGCCTCCTGTTCAGTTTTTCAGTTATCTTAACTTGCGTCTTTGGTTTACATTATTCAGATCAACACAGAAGAAGAAGTGGACAATGAAACGGAGTGGCTCATGGAAGAAGTATCTGCCAACCATGGAAAATCACTCCATGAAAATGGTCACGTTAGGAGCGTTAAAGCTGGAGCCTTCACCTCACTTCACGTTGATGATCTTGACAGTGAAGACGAGGTCTTGACTGTCCCTGAAGTCAGAATACAGTCTGCAAGAAACAAACAGAAGAATTTAAACCGGTCTTTAGGCCAGTATGCTTCTGGAAGTGATGAGAACATAATAGGTGTAGCTAACGGTGGACAAGAACAGGCCGGAAAATCCAGATCTGGTCTATATAAAAAGGAGGACAAGCCTACTATAACATCTTTTCATGATGACAGTGATGAGGACTTGCTTAATGTCTAGTGCAACTCTGCAATCTTAACCCCTCCTCCTAATTGTGCCTAAAATGAAATAGTTTGAAGGGACAATGCTGTTGCAACCAAATATGCGTAACTTTTTTTTTTTTTTACCTTTTATAGGTTGAAATAAAATCAATACATGGGAAGACGGGGATTATTTTTTATTCTCTGTTTACAGCAATGATGGAATTTTGTTGAATTTCTGCTCTAGAGACTTTAAGGAAGCTTTATGTGCAGTATTTTGTTTTAAGAATCCCTGCACTAAATGGTAAATAGTTGGAATATCCTTTCTTACTACGGGAGCTGGCATCTTCTTGTATTATGTAAATTGTTCTTCGCAATCAATAAAGTCAGAAGATACAAGCAATTTCCATTTCTATTGGATCCTCTGACTCTGCCATCACAATCCAAGTTTGACTACTTATTTATTCACTTGAACTACAACTCAGGTTGGCTGAATAAAGCATTATACTATTCCTGCCGGCAGGGTGTTAAATCCATAAAGGGACTGATCAAGAAGTGCACTCCCAGTTGTAATATTTACTGATACCATCGCGTTAAATCCAGACGATGATTTTGTGTGTTAATAATCTCTTAGGTTTAAGTGGTGAATTCTGAAGAAGTATTTCTTATATCCGTATATGTACATATATGCTGCTGTCCTGTGCATGGTGTCCAATGGAAATAATAAAGTATTACAGTGTGTCAATAGGAAACAATCATTAAACTTGCACCAGGAAGATCTTTACGAGGCATAAAATTACTTGTATTGATGCCATCAGATTAGAATTTTTTTTTTAATGCCAGTCAGTGAACCCATTTATATTCATAAAGTGATTCCCTACAGATGTCTTAATGTCCCCCATGGACTTAAGCGGTAGAGTTTGGACATCTTTCATTGTTAGTGTTTCCTAATGATAAAATGATCATGGAGTATTCTGCAGCCAGTGATCTGTGGTACTAAGCAGTGTTCAGTATACCTGTAGTGCCAACATAAGGGAAATAAGGCATACACTGTGCACATTACAACTAATGCAGGCACTTAGAGATATGCTTTTTGTATTTTATCCTTATGGATGAGGGTGCTAAACAGAAAACCCCCTCAGCTTTCCCTAGGGTATTGGAACATGGGTTTTGTAAACTTGACCACTCCTTTAAATAGGCAGTCATGTGCAGATTACAACACACCAAAACTGTTTGTATGCCATGTGTAACTGCACTACATCCATAATGTCAAGAACGTCTCATTACAAAAACATACTTTCCCTCGTATTGAGTTCTTTCTCATTTTGCATTTTTTCTTCTTCTTTCTACTATTGCTTCTAGATTTTTGTAGAGCTCTACTCTGCTCTGTGGCTGCATTCAAATCAGAAAAGTAGCCTAGATTTGGACTGGTATGCCTACATAGACTGTGTTGTACCTGTGCTTGGTCCATCGAGTTTAGTAGACCAACCGCAATGTAAAAGTGACTCCATTTTCAAGCATGCACTGTTATTTTGTGATACTCAAAAGCGCAGCCTTCTGTGTTGTAGAGTGGATAAAATGTACCGTAGTAACTAGTAGACTCTGCTTGGTCTGTTGAACTCAATGGAGCTTGCAGGTATATCCCAGACATACACTTCTTTTCAGATGTGAACAAATCCAAAGTCAATCTTGAAAATGAGCTTTTTATGGTAAGTGGCTGATCTAGCAAATTGTCTATTCTTATAGCCATCCTTCAGTGATATGTAAAAGACACTGGGTATATCGTTGTACATGTACGTAAGGCTAAGTTCACCTTTTAATTTATGCGCGGTACAGTTATTTCTGCCATCTTTTAATAAGCTGGTATGCAATATTGTCATTTTTTTCCCAAAATTTAATGGGGACTTCCAGTTGTATGTATATGAAGTTTAATTATTGTATAATTAAGTGATGCAACTTTTTAATCTACTTTGTTTTTTTCTCTTTTAGTTCTATTCTTTTCTTCATACTATTACTGATTGCACATTTTTTTAGGTTGAAAATCTGTAGAATAAGAATCTCCTATGCACATAATGAACAGCATAGGTGTAAGCATGAACTAACTTTACTATTTACTGACCGCAAACAGATTTTGGAATCAAGGTTCAAAACACAAAGTAAATAAGGAAGTTACTGCATGACTTGTAATTTTACACTAAATCAGCTTAATTTGCATAAAACCAGAAAGCCCCAGATGGACATATGTGGCACATAGGTACGTTGTTTATTTAACATGATTGTAAAGTGGGCTGCAGCATTATTTATTATTAAGTTTGAACAAGAAATGGTACTGTGCTTTATAACACTGTAACGTTTGGTCGAATGAGGGCAGGTACTGCTTGAAGTCATAGCTTCTTTTCGTAAAGGTGAATTGAGATACACAAGAGCAGTCATATTCTAATAAGTAACATGGCTGTTATAGAGCTGCTTAAGAGTAAATACTCTGCATTATTCATTGTGGAATCCTGACTACAGGCATTTCTTTTTTGTCTAATCTTCTACCCAGTTTTGTATCTTCTGATTTCTTTGGGTTGATTGGTACAATGGACTTTTTCAATTTTTGATCCACTTGTAATATAAAAGTATTGAGCAAATTAATTAAAACATAATTTAAACCAAAGCAAAAACAAGTGTCTGTAACTTCTTTATGTGTGATTCAGTATGAAGATGTTGTTTACTTGTTAGAGTGCAGAGCAGATCATCAAAGTACAGTTATTCTCTCACATAGTCTTGTCAATGCTATTTTCCCTTAACCCCTTAAGGACGCAGGACGTAAATGTACGTCCTGGTGAGGTGGTACTTAGCGCACCAGGACGTACATTTACGTCCTAAGCATAACCGCGGGCATCGGAGCGATGCCCGTGTCATGCGCGGCTGATCCCGGCTGCTGATCGCAGCCAGGGACCCGCCGGCAATGGCCGACGCCCGCGATCTCGCGGGCGTCCGCCATTAACCCCTCAGGTGCCGGGATCAATACAGATCCCGGCATCTGCGGCAGTTCGCGATTAAAATGAACGATCGGATCCCCCGCAGCGCTGCTGCGGGGATCCGATCATTCATAACGCCGCACGGAGGTCCCCTCTCCTTCCTCCGTGCGGCTCCCGGCGTCTCCTGCTCTGGTCTGTGATCGAGCAGACCAGAGCAGGAGATGACCGATATTACGATCTGTTCTATGTCCTATACATAGAACAGATCAGTATTAGCAATCATGGTATTGCTATGAATAGTCCCCTATGGGGACTATTCAAGTGTAAAAAAAAATGTAAAAGTAAAAGTAAAAAAAAAGTGAAAAATCCCCTCCCCCAATAAAAAAGTAAAACGTCCGTTTTTTCCTATTTTACCCCCAAAAAGCGTAAAAAACATTTTTTATAGACATATTTGGTATCGCCACGTGCGTAAATGTCCGAACTATTAAAATAAAATGTTAATGATCCCGTACGGTGAACGGCGTGAACGAAAAAAAATTTAAAAAGTCCAAAATTCCTACTTTTTTAATACATTTTATTAAAAAAAAAATTATAAAAAATGTATTAAAAGTTTTTTATATGCAAATGTGGTATAAAAAAAGTACAGATCATGGCGCAAAAAATGAGCCCCCATACCGCCGCTTATACGGAAAAATAAAAAAGTTATAGGTCATCAAAATAAAGGGATTATAAACGTACTAATTTGGTTAAAAAGTTTGTGATTTATTTTAAGCGCAACAATAATATAAAAGTATATAATAATGGGTATCATTTTAATCGTATTGACCCTCAGAATAAAGAACACATGTCATTTTTACCAGAAATTGTACGGCGTGAAAACAAAACCTTCCAAAATTAGCAAAATTGCGTTTTTCGTTTTAATTTCCCCACAAAAATAGTGTTTTTTGGTTGCGCCATACATTTTATGATATAATGAGTGATGTCATTACAAAGGACAACTGGTCGCGCAAAAAACAAGCCCTCATACTAGTCTGTGGATGAAAATATAAAAGAGTTATGATTTTTAGAAGGCGAGGAGGAAAAAATAAAAACGTAAAAATTAAATTGTCTGAGTCCTTAAGGCCTAAATGGGCTGAGTCCTTAAGGGGTTAAAGGGGTGCTCTGGTGGAAAACTTGTATTTTATTTTTCTTAAATCAACTGGTGCCAGAAAGTTAAACAGATTTATAAATTACTTCTATTAAAAAAAATCTTAATCCTTCCAGTACTTATTAGCTGCTGAATACTACAAAGGAAATTATTTTCTTTTTGGAACACAGCTCTCTGGACTGTTCTTAAAATGGACAGAGATGTCAGCAGAGAGCACTGTGCTCGTGATGTCAGCAGAGTAGTAGAAAATCCCCATAGCAAACATATGCTGCTCTGGACAGTTCCTAAAATGGACAGCGATGTCAGCAGAGAGCTCTGTGTTCCAAAAAGAAAAGAGTTTAGTAGTAGTATTAAGCATCTAATAAATACTGGAAGGATTAAGATTTTTTTAATAGAAGTAATTTACAAATCTGTTTTACTTTCTGGCACCCGTTGGTTTAAAAAAAAAAAAAAAAAAGTCTTCCACCGGAGTACCCCTTTAAAGCAAGTTAGTATCATCCTCAGGTTTACTATTCACCTACAGACTACTACTCTTGTCTTACATTTTGACATAAAGGGATTAGCTTTCAGTCAAGGAGGCAAGGTTGCAAGATAAGATATGTCTGGCTGTGGCATGTGGTGCGCTTAGTTCCACCTCCTTGACTGTTGAGAAATAAAAAGGTGATTTTAAGTTTTGGTAATGACAGTCCGCTCCAGGACAGATACAGTTTGCTTTTATATCCTAGCAGCTAGCCAACAGTATCTGCAGCCCTTACCAGCAAATAGAGCTGACAGCTTCCCTCTGAGGCTATGTTTGCATGGGCGAATTTCTGAGCAGTATTCCGTGGTTGATTTCAATGGAATTCTGCCATACTGTGCACACGGTGGAAATCCCAATTCTTCCATCTGCAGAAACAGTTCAGTGTTTCTGAAGATTTTGCTCAGAAATGCGTTGCCACTTATAAAGACGGTGCACTTCCCAGTGGAACATTCTGCCCATTTGCTTAATTCCGCAGCATTAGGACCACTCAGAAGTGCATAGTCTTCATTCCGCCTATTTTCTGCCATGTAAACATTGTCTGAGGGCATGTCCATACACAGTTTTTTAAAAAGCTGTGCAGAGAAAAAAGTGGTGCAGTTGCCAATAGCAACCAATCAGATTACTATTTTTATTTTTCTGAGGCCTTTTTTAAAATGAAAGAAGGAATCTTCCCTGCAGGACAGGTTTTAATTAATCTTCTCCTCCCCCCCATATGTGTTTAACCTTAAGGACATAGGGCGTATGGATACGCCCATGGGAATTCCGGTCCTTGCCGCTCAATTCAGAAATGCGATGTTCTGCTATTCCGGGCTGATCGGGTCTCTGGTGACCTGATCGCCCGGAAAATAGGGAGGATCGGAGCTGTCAGTGACAGCCCCGATCATCCTGAGGAATAGGAGCGAGATTGCAGCGCTGCGATCTCCTCCTATCCCCTGCCATTAGTCAGAAATTAATTCTGACCAATGGCAGCGCACGACAGGGGGTTGCCAAGGAAACCCCCCGCTCTGCCCACCCCTTGATGTCGGGCAGAACGGGGGGAGAAGATGGCGGCCGGTACCTACAAAGAAGATGCGATGGGGCCCCGCGATCATCGCTGGAGACTGTGGAGATCAGCGGCTCAGGTAGGGAGACGACGGTGGGTGGGTGTGGGGGTTTAAGGAAGGGGGTAGTAAGCAATATTTACTGCTGCTCTTCTAGAGGGTGCCAAACTGCAACTCCCAGCATGCCCATACAGCCAAAGGCTGTCTGGGCATGCTGGGAGTTGTAGTTTTGCAACATCTGGAGGGTCACAGTTTGGAGACCACTATTACAGTGGTGCCCAAACGGTAGCCCTCCATATGTTGCCAAACTACAACTCTCAGCATGCCTAGACTGCCCAGGCATGCTGGAAGTTGTAGTTCTGTAACATCTGTCCCTTCAGATTTTGCAATTTTCATTAACATTTTAAAAATTGCTGCTCTACTTTGAAGCCCTCTAATTTTTTCAAAAAGTAAAAATATGTCCATTTTATGATGCCAACATAAGGTAGACATATTGTATATGTGAATCAATATATAATTTATATCCATTTTATATCCATTTTCCTTACAAGCAGAGAGCTTCAAAGTTAGAAAAATGCAAAATTTTCATGACATTTTGGGATTTTTCACCAAGAAAGGATGCAAGTAACGACGAAAATTTACCACCAAAATAAAGTAGAATATGTCACGAAAAAACTGTCTCAGAATCAGAATATTCGGTAAAGGAATCTTAGAGTTATTAATGCTTAAAAAGACTGTGGTCAGAATTGCAAAAAAAACGGCTGGGTCCTTAAGGTGAAAATGAGCTGCGTCCTTAAAGGGGTTATCCAGGAAAAAACTTTTTATATATTTATATAATATATATATATATATATAATCAACTGGCTCCAGAAAGTTAAACAGATTTGTAAATTACTTCTATTAAAAAATCTTAATCCTTTCAGTACTTATGAGCTTCTGAAGCTAAGGTTGTTCTTTTCTGTCTCTCTGATGACACCTGTCTCGGGAAATGCCCAGTTTAGAAGCAAATCCCCGTAGCAAACCTCTTCTAACTTTCTGGAGCCAGTTGATATGTAAAAAGCCTAATTGGCTGCATTTGTGGGAGTGGCGTGGGGTATATAAACTCCCCTCTCCCTCAGGTAGGGGCGTATGACTCGTGGGCGGTATTTCTCTTGCAGGATACCGTGTTAGGGCGTACGTCTCGGAGGTGTCAGTTGTTTGCAGTGGGTTGCAGTTATTTCGTGTTTCGTGTTTCAGGTCGGTAAGTATCACTCCTGCCGCAGGCCCAGGCCCCTGCACTGGTTACCCGCCTGCCACCTGCTCGCTGCCGCTCTGGGGGAGCGCTGCTCCTGCGGGTCGCGCGGCCCGTCCTCTCCTGCCGGCTGTCAGCACTCGCTCGGCTGGCCGGGGAGGGGAAACGGGTTGTCGGGCCCTGCACTGCGGCGTTTTCCCCGGTGTGGCGCTTCCGGGTGTGGGAGGGGGACCTCCCTGGTTCAGCCGCGCCGCCGCCGCCCGTCGGCCCGGCCGCTCCGTCCGGGCCGGGTGCCCCGCTTCCACGCCATCTCCTGCCTCGTGCGCTGGCTGGGCGGGGCTTCTGGCCCGGGGGGGGGGGGGGCGGGGTTCAGTGACGGCGTCGTCCGGCGCCGCGGCGCTGCCATTGCTCAGCCGGAGGACGCTGCCGCTGACGGCCTCCACACAAACGGCCCCGGCCATAGGGGAGGGGTTTCCCAGGACCTGCAATACAGTCCCGCTCCCCTTCGCCGCTCGGCTGGGGGGGGGGGGGGGGTCGATCCGGTTTTCAGTTAGAGCCACGCACGGAGGCCACAGCTTCCCTCCAGTGGCACGTAGGCCCTACTAATCACGCCGGATTTCTCCAGGGGGCAGCAACTCTTTCCCACCACTGCTCCAGCCCCCCCTCAGGAAATTCAGCAGGTCAGTTCCCTCCTGTAGCCAGGAGAACGGAAAAAAAAAAAAAATTTTGGAAAAAAAACAAAAAAAAAACCTGTGTACAGAGAGTATATATACATATATAGGGAGGGTATATATATATTTTTTCACTAGTCATTTTTTATTGTTCTCTTTTCCTCTTATTCTTGCCGGCACCCTTCTATGGCCCGGACAGGTTGCCAGCAGCATGTCTCAGCCAGCGGATATCGAGGAGGCACTCTCGGTTCCTGAGACTCCTGCCAGGGCCTCGGACCGAGGCAGCTTGCCCTCATACAGGTCCTGGACCATCCCCAGGCTAATGGAAGAGTTGAGAAGGAGGGGTGTCCCCTTTCCGGCCTCAGCTAGGAAGGGCGAGTTATTCAACTTGCTGAATGCTGACCAAGCCCCCCAGGGTAGCCAGGCTGCGGTCCAGGATCAAGTTTCAAGCGCCTCCTTGTCTCAGCTTCACACGTTGATGACTGAGGTGCTTACGACGGTGTCAGGTTTCAAGGCTAGGCTAGACCTAATGGAACTCTCCAGGAGCGACGTAGCAGTCCCGACCGCAGCGTCGCCCACGGCTTCTACCTCTCAGGCCACACCTTCAGGTATGCCACATCCTCCACCGATCATCACGCCCGCACATTTCATCCCGGCAGCCATAAAAAAGGACATCCTTGAGGGAAAAGAGGTCAACCTCGCCTCTCTGCTAATTGCCACCACGGACGTACATGATACCAAAACCGTTGCCTGCGGGGAGCTGGCGGTCACGTTCAAAAGCAAGGACGCTAGGCTCAGCAGGAAGTTGAGTGTCACTAAGTTTGTGCTGGCATTTGGACTATTCAGGGACGTACTCTGTTCAGTCAGCCCTGGCCGCAGGGAGGAGTTGGACCTGTACTTACACAGGGTTGTGCAGATGGCGTACAAATACGGGGGTACCACGTTCTACGAGTACCACAAGTCTTTTTCAGCAAAAGTAGCAGCCGCATACGCGCAGTTCGGCTACGTCACCAACTGGGGGTCCATAGACACGGAGCTATACTGCGAACATTTCGCGGGTCTGAAAGCCCCCTCCTGCACCGCATGCGGGGTGACCACGCATTCCTCCAGCTGGTGCCCACAGGTCAGCAACCCAGGGGAACCCAGCACCAGTAGGAGCCTGAACGCCTTCACCCCTCCAGCTCCAAGGAACGTGGCCGCCCTAGATAGGCTCGGTAGACCAGTGAGGTACCTGGGCAAGACCCAGATCTGCAATAACTTCAATCTTTCCTCCTGCGTGTACAGCAATTGCAGACTACTACATGTGTGTTTCATTTGTTTCAGGGCTCACCCCAGCTCTATCTGCTCCCAGAAGGGCCCTCAGGCATGACTAGGCGTGGTACAGGTCCAGGTCCTCGCCCAGGTCCTAGCTGGTCATCCTGAGCCCGACTGGGTGAGATGGCTGGTGGCGGGTTTCTGCGATGGGTTCCACACAGGTTTGGTCGCTTTGCTGCAAAGCAACCATGAATGTGGTAACCTGTCATCAGCCCTTTCCGAGCCAGAGATCGTGTCCGGGCTAATCCAGCAGGAATTGGCAAAAGGTTTCATGATAGGTCCCTTTGATGTGCCCCCTTTTCCATGTTGGAGAGTCAGCCCTCTGGGGCTTGCCACAGGCAAATATTCCAATAAAAGAAGATTAATCTATGACCTCTCAGCGCCTTATTCCTCCATCATTCCCAGCATCAATGCTTTAATCCCCTCTGACGAGTTCTCCATGAAATATGCTACTGTTGACCGAGCCATACAGATCATCCTACAGTTAGGGAGAAACACTTGGTTGTCCAAAGCGGACATAACGGACGCTTTCAAACTACTCCCGATCAGACAAGACCTCTGGCAATGGCACGGTGTCAGGTGGCTGGACAAGTATTATTTCGCAGTTAAGCTCACGTTCGGGGCAAAGAGCAGCCCCTGGCTCTTTGACCAACTAGCCACAGCACTACATTGGGCACTCCAGAACGTGGCTGACTGCCAGCACGTCATACATTACCTGGATGACTTCTTACTACTCGAACATCCTAGTCTCGCTCCTCTCAACCTCACTTCACTACTGTCTCTGTTCAAGGAAATCGGGGTCCCAGTGGCACCTCACAAGACGGAGGGCCCCGTCAGGCAACTGGTGTTCTTGGGCGTCATCCTAGACACTGTAAACATGCAGGCTAGGCTTCCCCAGGAGAAACTAGTCAGAACCTGGGAGATGATACACAACCTATCCAGGAGTCGCACAGTAACCAGGGTCGAACTCCAGAGCCTCCTGGGCATGATGGCTTTCGCTATGAGGATCATCCCGCAGGGGAGAGCCTTCATATCCAGACTTTTGGACCTTCTCCCTTCAGTATCGGGTCAGAGGCAGGTCATCCACATCAACAATGAGGCGATGGCTGACCTACTCATGTGGGATCACTTCTTGGAGAGCTGGAACGGTGTCTCTTTCTTCGTTCCCCCTTTATCAGACGGGTCCCCGACTATAGTGTCCGATGCCTCATCGGTTGGCTTCGCAGCCATTTTCGGGAACAAATGGTTAGCCGGCCCCTGGCCAGCTGAGATCCGCAACATTCCTGACTTCACAGTAACTTCAGCCCTGTTTGAAACATTTCCCATCGTAGCCGCCGCTGCTGTCTGGGGAAACTCCTGGGCTAACTCCACAGTTCGATTTCTGTGCGATAATTCCGCTACAGTCGACATTCTCAACAGAGGACGCTCTAGGTCCCCCCACATAATGCGCTTTGTCAGGAGGTTCATTCTGTTGTCTTTCCAGCACAATTTCCATTTTTTGATCGAGCACATAGAAGGTAGGAAGAACTTGGCGGCTGATGCACTCTCTCGGGCTAAATTGGGTGTGTTTTTTCAGGTACAGCCAGACGCAGACCGGGTCGGAGTCCCGGTGCCTCCGTTCCAACAACTGCTGACGGACTAGCCAGATACGTCTCCATTGCCAACACTCTAATCAAGAAGTCTTTAGCTCCCAGCACGATCCGGGCTTATGATACCGCTTTGGCGGTTTTCTCCTCCTTCATGCAGGGCTTAGGGCTTTCCCCCACAATCACTTTACACTCTGCCCTAGCTTTTGTTGGTTTTTGCCATTCTTCTTTACACTTATCCCAGAACACCATCAAACTTCACTTAACAGGTCTTCAACACCACAGGTCACTCTCGCACCCTCACGCCTCTTCTCTACTCTCTGCTCATCCGATCAAAGCAGCACTCAAGGGCATTTCAGTCTTGTCGCACCCCAAATCTCTTTCTCGCGCACCGGTCACGGGGGATCTTTTCCGGGCCATGTCTTCCTTACTGGACACGCACCCTTTTGGTTTTCACCTCAGCACGGTCATCAAAGCTGCCATACACCTTGCTTTTTACGGCTTCCTTAGACCGGGGGAGTTCACGCGCACTGGCTGCCGAGCACCCGGGCCGACCCTGAGCCAGCTATCATCCAACAGGCTAGGTTTCACTTTCACCCTTCCGTCCACCAAAACCTGCAGATGGGGAGCATCCATCAGATATTTCCCCACCTCACATCAGTGGTGCCCAGTCTCGTCTCTCACCGACCTCCTCTCAATGCTGTCCGGGCAAGCAGCGGACAGTCCGCTCCTCCCGGTGGCTGGGCATGCTCTGTCTTCCTCCCAGTTTACCAGATACGTCCGCTCCCTAGTCACCATGCTAGGTCATGATCCCGCTGTCATCTCAGGACACTCATTCAGGATCGGAGCGGCCTCCGCAGCCTCCAAACATGATGTCCCAGCTCACATCATTAAGAAGCTAGGCCGCTGGAACTCCAGCTGTTTTGACCGGTACATTCCGGATCCCTCTACCGAAATGGCTAATGTGTTTAAAGTTTTGGCATTGTGATACAAATAAAATAGAGTTACACCCTACTCTTGACTCTTTGCCCTCTATAGGCATGCCCTCGGTCGCGGTTATTGGGCACACCTCATCCGCTGTTTGTATTTCTTAATTCTGTACTAGGTCTACCGGGGTTCCAAGGCTCAGGACGGTAAGTACTCTTGTTCTCCTTTTTTCGTATACTTGCTCGTTCGGCCTTTCGAGCCATGACCACAAGTAAAAAGCCTAATTGGCTGCATTTGTGGGAGTGGCGTGGGGTATATAAACTCCCCTCTCCCTCAGGTAGGGGCGTATGACTCGTGGGCGTCACCCACCCAACCCTCCCTTTTCTATCATAATCCATACATAGGGCATGCCCTCTATAGGCGTGCCCTCGGTCGCGGTTATTGGGCACACCTCATCCGCTGTTTGTATTTCTTAATTCTGTACTAGGTCTACCGGGGTTCCAAGGCTCAGGACGGTAAGTACTCTTGTTCTCCTTTTTTCGTATACTTGCTCGTTCGGCCTTTCGAGCCATGACCACAAATATAAAAAAGTTTTTGCCTGGAATACCCCTTTAAGGGGTTAAAGGGATTGTTCAACAGGATTTTTTTTTTATTTTTTTTTTTTAAATAAATGGACAGACTTGACCAATCTGCTGACAGACAGGAAATCAAAGGAAATGCCAGTTCAGCAAGTCACTAGCCATAATGTTGTCCTGCATTAGCAAAGTTTTATTAAAGTGTCTTTTGACTGAATTCTTCTACAGCTTTAGGCAATTCACACAGTTGCCTCTAAGAACAAATGAAGCGATCTTATTGGTTGCTATGGGCAACTGGTCAGCTTTTCCTCTGCACAGGTTTTAATAACTCTCCCCCAATAGATACCTGGCCAGAAAATGCTCAATGTTCAAAATTCCCTTTTGTTTTCTCTTCCGCTAAATGTCTTTCAAGAAGATGTGAATTAGGAAGTTTTTTTTTCTTTTCTTATAAATTACCATACATCAAAAAGATACATCAATTACAAATCATAAACCCCAACATGCCTATACTATTTATCCAAAAAATTGAATAAACAGTGGCACACCAAGTGTCAAAAAAAGAAAGGTGATTTATTCAAAAAAACGTGTTAGGCCCACTATATACTGTTTACCACCTTTCTGTACACTATCCTTAACAAATTCTTAACCTTTTTTTTTATACCGCACACAAATTCCGCTATTTCCTGTGTTTCCAACTTCTACCTTTGATTCTCCTTATCCCTCCACCATGCATCTCTGACTTGCATATATTCAATTTCTTCTCTTCCTCTGAGGCTAGGACTCCACTGAGATTTTTTACCACCAGCAAAAACGCCAGGAAAAACTGCCAGGAATTTTCCTTGCATTTTTGCAGTTTTTCTGGCGTTTTCCCTGCTGTGTGGAAATAGCCAGTTTTGTCCCCGTGGCAGTTTTCTCACTGTCTTCTGGTACCACTCTGTGGGTTGGATGCTGAGCGCCCGGTCCACAGAGATGAGGAGTAATGGATAGTATCACTACTCACCTCCCCAGACCGGATAGTATACAGGGGGGCATAGTGTACCCGTGAATATTATACAGGAGCCAGGAATCCTGTCATTATACTGACAGGACTCCCTGCTCCTATAGCCCCTTTGGGTGGTATACAGAATATACAGCTATCTATAGATAGCTGTATATAGTGTATACAGAACAAAAGGTCCAATTACCTTCCTCGTTTCTGTCACCGCCGGTCCGTGTAGCTCCACGCCCTAGTGATTACATCATTAGGGGCGGAGCTACAGATGGGATTCAGGCTAGTCTGAAGCTCTGTTCACATTGTCTGTTTTGGATAATGGGAACAGACCCTTCTGCCAGTGTCTACCCAGACAGGGAGACCCCATCTGTTACTAAACTACAACTCCCAGCATGCCCAGACAGCCAAAGACTGTCTGGGCATTCTGGGAGTTGTAGTTTTGCACCAATTGGTGGCTCCCTGTTTGGGTAGACATTACATCATGGGTGCTCTCCCCAGCGGACAGCACCAAAAAATGTCATAACCAATTTTTTGTGTTTTTTTTTTCTTTCTTCTCATTTCAGATCCGTGTATGCAGAGGATTACGGTGGATTCAATGGATTACGGCGGGTTAATTTTTTTCTTTTAATAAAATAGTTAACGAGGGCTGTGGGGAGTGTTTTTTTTCAATAAAAAAAATTTCCAATGCGTTTTTTTTATTTTTATTGAATTTTCAGGCTTAGTAGTGGAAGACGGTCTTATTGACGGAATCCATTACTAAGCCAGGGCTTAGCGGTAGCCCCAAAAACAGCTAGCGCTACCCCCCCAATTATTACCCAGGTACCCACCACCACAGGGGTGCTAGGAAGAGCCGGTACCAACAGGCCCGGAGCTTCAAAAATGGCGCTCCTGGGCCTAGGCGGTAACATGCTGGCGTTATTTAGGCTGGGGAGGGCCAGTAACAATGGTCCTCGCCTACACTGGTAACATCAGGCTGTTGCTGTTTGGTTGGTATTGTGATGAGAATGAAAATACGGGGAACCCTAAGCGTTTTTTATTTTTATTTATTTAAATAAAAAAACGTATAGGGTTCCCCGTATTTTCATTCTCAGCGAGGACCATTGTTACTGGCCCTCCCCAGCCTAAATAACGCCAGCCTGTTACTGCCTAGGCCCAGGAGCACCATTTTTGACACTCCGGGCCTGTTGGTACCGGCTCTTCCCGGTACCCCTGTGGCGGTGGGTACCAGGGTAATAATTGGGGGTTAGCACTAAGCCCTGGCTTAGTAATAGATTCCGTCAATACGACCGTCTTCCACTACTAAGCCTGAAAATTCAATAAATAAAAAAACACAACACATTGGAAAAATTATTTTATTTTAAAAAACACTCCCCTTCAGTCCTCGTTAACCATTTTATTAAAAGAAAAAAAATGTATCCGCCATAATCCATCGAATCCGCCGTAATCCTCTGCATACACGGGGAGAGCACCCATGATGCAATGTCTACCCAAGCAGGGAGCCACCAATTGGTGCAAAACTATAACTCCCAGCATGCCCAGACAGCCTTTGGCTGTCTGGGCATGCTAGGAGTTGTAGTGTAGCAACAGCTGGAGTCTCCCTGTCTGGGTAGACACTGCCAGAAGGGTCTGTTCACATTATACAAAACGGACAATGTGAACAGAGCTTCAAATTTACTAGCCTGGTTCCCTTCTGTAGCTCCGCCCCCTAATGACTTCATCACTAAGGGCGGAGCTACATGGACCTGCTCGGGACTCGAGGGAAGTAAGCGAACTTCGTCTTCTGTATACACTATATACGATGTATACCTACGGCTCAGCGTCAGCTGTTCTCCCGGCTCCGTGGCCTTGTGAACAGCTGATCCCGACAGTCACTTCAGGAGGTTCGAAGTGGGTCTCAGGAGGAGTGACATCTGCTGTGATCTGTCCCTTACTGCAGGTACTACTACTCCCAACATGGAGCACACTCTGCTCCATGCTGGGAGCTGTAGTACCTCCATTAATAGACAGATCGCAGCGAGTGTAACTTCTGACACCCGCTGCGATCTGTCTATTAATGCAGGTACTACAGCTCCCAGCATGGAGCAGAGTATAGGCCATGTTGGGAGTAGTAGTACTTGTAGTTAAGGAAAGATCACTGCGGGTATCACTACTGACACCCGCTGCGATCCTCCGGTTTAATGTATGGATGTGGCTGCTCTCCTGCACTGCCGTGTATATGTATGTATATATATATACACACACACATATTTCTATTTCTCACAGAGTTGTGATTGGCTGGTATGAATATGATATGAATATGTGTATATATACGGCAGTGCAGGCGACCAAAGAAGAGCGGCCGCCGCATCTATACATTATACAAGAGAATCGCAAGGGACCCCGGCGATCTGTCAATTAGTACAGGTATTACTACTCCCATCATGGAACAGTGTGTTCCATGCTGCTAGTAGTAGTACTACCTAAAAAATGTAAAAAAAAAAAAAACAAAGTGAAAAACACGAACACACTACAT
Source organism: Hyla sarda (assembly GCF_029499605.1). Classification (NCBI taxonomy): domain Eukaryota; kingdom Metazoa; phylum Chordata; class Amphibia; order Anura; family Hylidae; genus Hyla; species Hyla sarda. Next base: position 324,664,587 of record NC_079191.1, read on the forward strand.
TTTTATTATTGTCGGCTACATTTTTAGTGCTTTACCCGCTCACATAAATTGATCCCTGTTTAAAAATTTATAAGCATTTCATAATAAAAAAGAAAAAATTCGTTAGGTAAAATTTTTTCCATCACTACTGTACCTTTTTTATAAAAAATTTTTATGGTACCCTACGAAATTTTTATAAAAAAGGTATCTCCCTAATTTTTTTTGATCGTTAAAGTCCAAAAAAGAATAAAAACCGCCTGCAAAAACGCTAAATTTTAAACCAACATGCCGTTTTTGCTCTCCCATAGACCTCTATGGGAGGAAAATGCCACGATTTCAAGGCAAAAAACGTCAAACTAGGTTTTGTCGGGCGATTTGAAAATCCAGCCTCTGAGCCCGAAATTGCTGAAAAACGCCAAAAGGATTAAAAAAAACGCCAAACTGAAAAACGCCAAGTGAATCTGGCATTTTGCAGTTTACTATTGACTTGCAGCTAACATCTGGACGCGGCGTTTTTTCACTGAAAAGAACGCCGTGCGGGAAAATTGGCATTTTTAATGGCGTTTTTGCAAAAAAAAACTCAGTGGAGTTCCAGCCTAACCCAAAGTCATTACAAATGTGTGACCACCCCTTCAGTTTGCCTCCTTCAAATAAATGGTGTACCCTGTCAATACCCTTCTCTCTCAATTTATAAAATTTTATGATTTTACAAAATTCGTTCATGTGTAAATTATCCCAGATTGGGGTAAACTCAAAACTCCTAAATTTTTACCACCACAAATCCAGTGCGTGTAAGGGCCCAACTCCTTCCTAAATTCTCTCTTCCCTAATTTTCCACTCTCTAACACCTCAAAAACATAATTCCCTTTAATTCCTTTTTCTCTAAAAAAAAACTCCAAAAAAGTTCACTTTCTTGTGATATATATTGTGTTACTACAACATAATAATAAACATTAGGCAAACTCAAACCCCTTTTTCAATAGGTGGATTTAAATAACTCTTAAGCTGAACTTTTTTCCTACCCCATATAAACTCATTTATCTTCCTATCTATTTCTACAAAAAATGTATTTCTAATCCCACTTGGGGTAACCCTGAAATAATGCAACACCATTGGTAACAAAACCATTTTTACCAAGGCAATTTTATCCGCCATATATAACCCTAATTTACTCCATATCCGACATTTGTTGACTATTTTTTCCGCCAACGTATTGATGTTCAGTTTTTAAAATTCTTGAATATTATTCGATACATGAACTTCAAGATATTCAAAATTTGGTTATCTTCACTATTTTGATGTTACCTATTGGTTCAACTATGGCTTTATCAATTGGAAGGAGGGTTAATTTCTTCAAATTTATTCTGAACCCTGATTTCCTTCCAAATTCTTCCACTTCCCCCACTACTCCTAAAACACTACTTCCTGGGTTACGCACAAACAGTACCACGTCATCCGCGTATAAAAGGATCCCCTCCTTAACTCCAAATGCTTCAAAGTTATCAGTATTACGTATCTTTTTTACCAGTGGCTCCACAAACAACGCAAAAAGCAGGGGTAACAAAGGGCACCTCTGTATTGTACCTTGACTAAGGCTAAAACTAGTTGTTAATTCCCAATTGATTTCTATCCTAGCTGTAGGTTCACTATAGATTGTTAGAAATCCTCTTATGAAGTTTTCCCCCAGACCAAACTCTTCTAGTACTTTAAACAGAAAGCCCCATTCCACCCTGTCAAAAGCCTTATTTGGTATCCAAAGACAGGATGGAACGGGGCTCCCCACACTCCCTCTGCATGTTCTAAAACAACCTCCTAACATTCTCAAACATACACCTGCCTGGGACAAATCCCTTCTGCTCTTCCCCCACAATTTGGTTCATTACCTTGGCTAATCTCATCGCCCAAATTTTTTAAAAGATCTTACTATCAGTATTGAGCAGTGAGATTGGCCTAAACGCATCCATCTCCCCGCTATCATTTACTCTCTTCGGTATTAAGATAATTACTGCATCAAGCATTGACAGGGACAACTTCCCCACTTTCAAGGATACATGAAATACCTCTGAGAGGAAATACAGCAACAGGGAGTTTACGGCAAGTTTTGGGGGCAACAGGATCCAATTCCTTGACTTGGAGTTATACTTACGACAAAGCAGAATAGAAGTTAAAGGGTCTCAAAAACCTACTGCAACTAATTCCTTGTTGGCGTATACCAGTTACCACCCTTCACATGTTACTAAGGCCCTACCATACAGCCAGTTCCTGAGGTTGCATCGTAATAACTCTGTCCATTAGGGCACAGGACTGTTCAATAAAATTCCCATAATCAAACTCAGGGAGAGGGGATACCCTGATTCCTCTATCCAACAGGCGTTCCATAAAGCTAGAATTCAGGATTGGCGTCAACTAATTTTTTGGGGGCTAGAAAACACAATAACAAAAAAAAACAGCGGTCAAAAGGGCCATTTTCTCTTTTGAATTTAACCCCCTATCTGACTTAATAAAATTAAGTATTAATAGGAACTGGCACCTTCTCCAAACAGACAACGCCCCCTTATCTCATGCTGAAGAACTAAGAACCTGCGGGATGCACTGGTAAAAAAAACGCATCTCTCCTGTAAGTGGGAACTGGTTGCAGCGGAGTTTGCCTTCGGGCAACTTTCGTTATAGACAGTGCTCATTCTGCCAATATTTGGACACCTCTCGCTGTGTTCGCTTCGGTCCTGTCAATCATGTGGTGAAGGATTTTATAACATGAAAGTCTGATTTCATTGTTTATGTTATTATGTGTCCATTGTTTTACATTGGAAAAACTATTCGCCCATTATTCCATAGAATACGTGAACATTTTTATTCTATTCGCACAGGCAAAGGATGTCCCCGTTTTATCACCCACATGATTGACGTTCACAAGGGGAATACAGCTGGAGTCCGGTTTGCTGGTTTACAGCGAATTCATAATTCTGACAGCAATATGGACAGACATGCCAGGTTGCTTCAAACAGAAGCTAGGGGGATAATCCGGACTGAAGCCACCGGCAATTTGGGTCTAAATGACAGAAACGATCTGTCACCTTTTCTGTAAGATGTCCCCGAGCTATTGAGTTGTGACTTGCTTCCATTTGTGTTCATTCTTTGTAATTATATTGTTTATATACATGTATGAGCATGTTTTAGTATTATTTTTGTATAGAGCACTTTATTATTGTTCTTATGTGTGCACAAGGGATTAACAGATGGTACCGCCCTTTCCCCCCTTTTACCTTGATAAAGCGTCATAATGACGCAAAACAACTGCGCTGTCGGTTGTGCATCCTCGTGTATCCCCGCTCCTAGCAATAAAGTTGCAGATTGCATGAAGTTTCCTGAGTGCCGTGTCCTTCATCTCTCCACAGGATACAGCAACGGGTCTCCTAATCGCCTATATACCTCAAAAACAAAACCATCTGATCCTGGCACCGAATTCCCTGACATTTTCTTAAGTGCTCCTTGTATCTCTGTTATTGTAATTTCTTCATTAAACCCTTTCAAATATTCACCCCCTACCTAATTTCAAATATTCCTCTTATTTTGGCAGGTTCTCAAGGACTGCTTGTAAATGCCACCGTAAATGGAATTGAGTGCATAGATGGATGATGTGGGACTATAGATGTCAGTCAGTGATATGTGTCAGATGGATATGTAATGGTGTGAAAAAAAAAAAAAATGATTGTGTTAGCTGAGAGGAGATGGTGGAATATATGTATTCACTTGAGGCAAACGTGTGAGTGTGAGGTGGTTGAGAATTATAACATACAAAAACAGAGAGGATGCAGGATCCTTGCACGCCTCCCTGATTAATGATTTTAACTATATATATATATATATATATATATATATATATATATAAATCAAATAAAGAATAATAGTGAAGTTATAACAGTTGCTGCACCACTAAGTAACCACTCTCTATTGGTATGGACCAGCTTGAGGTAGAGGTATTGGAGCACCGTCCGTTTTCAAGCGCTGCAGTCCCCCAATTTTCGGCCCACTGTGCCGGTACAATGGTTTGTAGCTCAAAGTCTCTGATAGTGAGGGCTGTTTAGGCTGGGTGGCTGTGACAGCAGCATTGTAAATAATCAGTAAAGAAAGATCGGCGTGGTGGCAACCATATAGCAAAAATAGTTTACTCTATGTATTCCATTTTTATATAAAAAAAAAAAAATTGGATAAAAAAATGTAATACATTTTTTTTTTATACATCACAAAGAAAAAAAAAAAAAAGATATCCAATCTGTTTATTTATTTTTTTATCTTTTTATTTCTTATATAACAGAAATCCAATCCGGGTTTTTTTTAAATGTTTTTTATTTCTTATATAACAGAAATCTAATCCGGGTTTTGACATTTACATCAGCCCATGTCCAGGTTACATCAGGTTTTGCTAATCACTCTTATATCACCATATATAAAGTGTAAGCTTTTGCAAGCCATTCTTCACTGAGGAAGGACCTTGGGGGTCCGAAACGCGTCTGATCTGCTTCATTTATACCCAAAAACCACTACACAACCACTGGATAGCCGACCCTAATAACGGCAAGTTACACGGTCAACAAAAGAAGCTGCTTCCCTCACTATAGCGCACGCTCCTACCAGATACCTGTGGACACCACTCTGAAAACCGGCATCTCCACCGAGGGTGACCTGTCTGTCGGCAGGCAGACTCCGTCACCTACACCAGGACGAAGCCGACGAACATCAGAACAGGGCAGGACACTCACCTGAGACCTTTGCCAGGACGGGTAAGCGGTACATAATACCAGCGCTTCATTCATTCATTCATTCTTTCTGTTGCGGCCGCTGAGCCGTTAATATTGCAGCGAATTACTAACTTGATACTCCCAAGCCACGGATGGGGTCCCAGGCTGTGCTGCTTTCACAGCCACCCAGCCTAAACCTCGCTCACTATCAGAGACTTTGAGCTACAAACCATTGTACTGGCACAGTGGGACAAAAATTGGGGGACTGCAGCGCTTGAAAACAGACCGCGCTCCTCTACCTCAAGCTGGTTCATCTCAATAGACAGTGGTTACTTAGTGGTGCAGCAACTGTTATAATTTCACTATTATTCTTTATTTAATTTAATATATATATATATATATTTTTTTTTTTTATTCATTGATCAGGGAGGCATGCAAGGATCCTGCATCCTCTCTGTTTTTGTATGTTATAATTGTATTTGACCATTTAGAATAAACTACATTTTTCCCTGTGACATCTAGCATTTTTTTCTCTACCCCCCTTTTTACCCGAGCGTCTAATCTGTTGTTTTGGCTTATTGGGCAACACAGATGGATCACTTTTCTTGCAGAGTCCTCCTGAAATAATATACACATTCATAGTGTCAGAGTATATTCATACTCTAGGCAGTGTACATATGTTAGTGTCTATAATTCCAGCAACTTACAGAGGTCTGCCTTACTTTATTCACCTTCCCACTCACTCACACGAAGTTAAAAGGCCTCTTTTAGATCACTGTTTCCCCAGTACTGCAAAAAAAAAAAAAAAACTTTCATGAATACCTCTTGTCAACATCACAGCCTCAGCCAGTTTTGCATATTTACTTACATACTTTGAAATCAGCATTCAAAGTTCCCCTTTCTTATCTGTAGTTACCGAGATCCTCCTATTAATAAGAGAGTTTCGGAATTCATACTCTAACGGCGCTATCAGTCCGCAATTTGTACTTCCCAAAGGTTCTACCCACAGTCCAGAGAGTTAATTCCCATGCTGTTCCATAGCTTAGCACCGTATTGTCATACTGTTAAGCTTCACTCCCTTCTCACTCTTAACATTTATTACATTTATTATTAGCTCTGAGTGTCTTACCGCAGCAGATGCGCCCTTTTGTTTTTGTAGTCTGTTAGCAGTGGGCCCCATCCCCTCACCGCCGAAGCACCAGCACTTTCTCACTGCGCTGGCTCTTTTTGCTGCTGGTATCCACTCTGTCCCTCCTGCACGTGCTCCAGTCTACTCGCGTGCCTTGTGGTGCAGTTTGCCGGCTGCCACCTCGGCGTCTTGGCCCAATCCAGCCCCGGTCGGCTCCATCCACCACCTTCCGCGTCGTGGCGCCGCTCCACCAACGCCACCTCTGCACCGGAGACCGCCACTCCATGTCGCCAAGTGGACCAGGGGAACCCCGCCAGCCACTCCTCACTGAGCTCCGGCACTCGATCCCGGCACCTCAAAGGAATCCCAGAGGGAGAGAGGTATGTTGTGCAAACCAGTGCTGGCAGGCTACATCATCCTGTCACGTGACCTCACATACCCATATGGTGTCCCAGTACCGCATTTCATACAGTATTTATTTATCTATGGGTCCCCATAACCAGAGTCCCTAGGACTCTGTTAGTCAGTCCGCCCCTAGTTGCCTCTATTATAGTGAATAGATTCCTAATTTATCCATAGAATAATGTATATAGTATTATTTCTGCATATAAATGGTTAATTACTTGTTTCCATGTTGTCGCAGGGCCTTTGGGTCATGTGATGCGTTCCAAGCTTCATTCTGGATGCGTTCCAGGCCTCACTTTGGTATCTCTAGCCTCATTTTGGGTTTTGCAATGTATATAGATCCTGTGTTGTAAGCAATCCCATTATACCATGTAAAGTGAGTGGCAGACGTTCGGACCAATCAAAATCACCACGCCCCCTGCCCATATAAGGGAGCAGCGGCCATCTTATCTCTCTCTTGTTCCTGGGATAGCAAGCAAGCAAGCAAGACCTGTATATCAGTAATCGCAGTGAGTTAGGCCTGAGCCTTGCGGCAACGGCTGAATGATCTAAATTATAGAGTGTGTCATCCTCTAAGCACTCTGCAGTATCACCGGACCCAATATTTCCCCTAAATCCGGATGGATCTACACATCACTCCCTAAATTCAGAGACTATAAGTTTAATGCAAGGTCCGCAACTTCTGCCAGTCGCTAAGCAACCTAAGAACTGTTATATGAGACTGTTACTACGCATTGGATATTGCAAGCACTGCAGTAAAGTTATTCAAGTTCAAGTTAAATCTGCTTGTGGACCTTCAGTCATTTCATTGCACCTATCGCTTCTGGGAAGGGTGGCGATAGGCCGGAACATAGATTCAGCATACCAGCCCTCACCCTGGCGTCACGAGTGACTGGGTTAATATTAACCCCTCATATACCAACATCATACCATCCCTACCATACACCCCCCAAGGGCTACCACACCCAATTAGGAAGATTAATAACTTTTTAGTGACTTTTTAAAGTTTTCTACTTATAAAGGTACATTTTAGTGCATTTATTATCTTCGCTGAATCATTCTGCAGTTTGTGGACAAAGGGGGAGATTTATCAAAACCTGTGGAGGCAAAAAAAAAAAAAAAAGTCCAAAATAGCTGCTTTTTTTTATAACATTTTATTCCAAACAAAAATTTATATAAAATGTATTAAAAGTTTTAGATAAGTAAATATGGTATCAATAAAAAGTACAGATCACGGCACAAAAAATGAGCCCTCATACCGCAGCTTATAAGTAAAAATGAAAAAGTTATAGGTCTTCAAAATAGGGGGATTTTAAATGTTCTAATTTGGTTAAAAAGTTTGCGATTTTTTTTAAGCGCAACAGTAATAGAAAAGTATGTTATTATGGGCATAATTTTAATCATATTGACCCAAAGAATAAATAACACATGTCATTTTTACCGTAAATTGTACGCCGTGAAAACGAACCCTTCCAAAATTAGCAAAATTGCTATTTTCTTTTAAATTTCCCCACACAAATAGTATTTTTTGGGTTGCGCCATACATTTTATGGTAAAGTAAGTGATGGCATTACAACGGACAACTGGTTGCGCAAAAAACAAGCCCTCATACTAGTCTGTGGATGAAAATATAAAATAGTTTTTTTGAAAACGAGGAGGAAAAATGAAATTGAGTCCTTAAGGCACAAATGTGCTGAGTCCTTAACCCCTTAACGACCAAGGACGTAAATGTACGTCCAGGTTTGGCGGGACTTCCAGCACCAGGATGTACATTTACGTCCTGTCCTGTATATGACCGCGAGCATCGGAGCGGTGATCGCGTCATACACGGCAGGTTCCGGCTGCTGTCAGCCGAGGGACCCGCCGGTAGTGGCCGACATCCGCCATCGCGTGGTGTCCACCACTAACCCTGCAGATGCAGTGATCTGTACAGTGTAAAAAAAAGTTGAAAAATTTAAAAATAAAAAGTAAAAAAAAAGTGAAAAATCCCCTCCCCCAATAAAAATAAAAATTGTCAGTTTTTCCCATTTTACCCCCAAAAAGCGTAAATATTTTTTCTATAAACATATTTGGTATCGTCGCATGAAAAAGTTATAGGTGGTCAAAATAGGGCGATTTTAGATTACCGATTTTTTACAAAAAGTTTAGATTTTTTTTTTAAGCGGTACAAAAATCTAAAAGTATCTAGCCATGGGTATCATTTTAATCGTATTGAACCACAGAATAAATAACACCTGTCATTTTTACCGTAAATTGTATAGTGTGAAAACGAAACCCTCCAAAATGTGTAAAATTGTGGTTTTCATTTAAATTTCCTCCCTAAAAAAATATTTTTTTGGGTTCACCATACATTTTATGGTAAAATCAGAGGTTTCATTCCAAAGTACAATTGGTCACGCAACACACAAGCCCTTATATGGGTCTGTAGATGGAAATATGAAAGAGTTACGGATTTTAGAAGGCGAGGAGGAAAAAATGAAAATGCAAAAAAAATTCCATATGATGGCTTATTTTTTGCGCCACCAATTCTACTTTGCAGTGACATTAGTCGTCATTAGCCAAAAATGCACGGCGAAACGGAAAAAAAATTAATTGTGCAACAAAATTGAAGAAAAAATTTCATTTTGTAACTTTTGGGGGCTTCGGTTTATACGCAGTGCATTTTTCGGTAAAAATAACACATTGGCCCTCATTTACTATTCTAAACCCGACCTCTTTTGTCGGGTTTTTTTGTCGCATCTTTGTCTGTGCCATGTCGCAGACATCGTGCGCCAGTCTGCGACACGATGCGACATTTTTTCCCGACGGACCCGATGTGGATTCTCCCAAACCCGAAAAAGGGGTGTAACCCGACATTTCTGAGCTTTCCCACGTATTTATAAAGGTTTCCAACCCGAATTTGTTGTATTGTTGTGGATTTTTTCCTGACAGCTCAGAGGAGTTGGAAACCAAAACCAACAAAACCCACGTGCGACAAACAGGATGCGACATAATAATAAATACCAGGGGAAAAAAAGCAGTCGGATAAGAAAGCAAGATAGACTTACAACCCGATTTTCTAAGTAAATGAGGGCCATTATCTTTATTCTGTAGGTCCATATGGTTAAAATGATACCCTACTTGTATAGGTTGGATATTGTCGTACTTCGGAAGAAAATAATAACTACATGCAGGAAAATGTATATGTTAAAAATTCTCATCTTCTAACCACTAACTTTTTTATTTTTCCGTGTACGGGCCGGCATGAGGACTAATTTTTTGTGCCGTGATCTGAAGTTTTTATTGGTACTATTTTTGTATTGATCGGACTTTATGATCGCTTATATTCATTTTTTCATGATATAAAAAGTGACCAAAAATAAGCTATTTTGGACTTTGGAATTTTTTTGTGCATACGCCATTGACCTTGCGGTTTAATTAACAATATATTTTTATATTTTGGACATTTCCGCACACGGCGATACCAAATATGTTTATTTTAATTTTTATTTACACAATTTTTTTTTTATGGGAAAAGGGGGGGGGGGTGATTCAAACTTTTATTAGGGAATGGGTTAAATGACCTTCGTTAATTTTTTTTCATTTTTTTTTTTGCAGTGCTATAGCTCCCATAGGGACCTATAACACTGCACACACTGTTCTCTTATGCTGATCCCTGCAAAGCCATAGCTTTGCATGGATGAGCGAGATAGGGGTTCGATTGCTCAAGCCTGTAGCTCAGGCTTGGAGCAATCAAACGCCAATCGGACGTGACGAAACAAGGTAAGTATACCTCCGCTTGCATCCTAGCTGATTGGAACTTTGCTATTTTATCGCGATGTCCGATCAGCCTGACTGAGCTGGCAGGAAGCGTTTACTTTCATCTTTAGGCACGGCGATCAACTTTGATTGCCGCGTCTAAAGGGTTAATAGCACAACGATTGGTGCCGTGCGCTATTAGCCCAGGTTCCCCGCTATCGTTAGCAGCCAGGACCGACCCGGTGTGATGCGGGGTCACGGCGTGACCCCGTTTTAAACACCGGGACCGGGCGAGGGGTGTACAGGTACATTTTTGTGATACTTGCTAACTTTTGATCTTTTTTATTACGCTATTTGTACCAAAATTTGCAAATTCTGTGCTTTTTGTTTTTGTTTTTTTACGGCGTTCACCTTGCGGGATAATTTACATTATAGTTTTATAGTAAACATGTAGAAAAGGTTGAGAGGCCACTCACCAAGTCCGTGTTCCAAAGCTTTATTCTTGAATATTCAGTGCATAAAATTCGCCTGCAAGACTGGGTCAGATGCCTGGGTGGGACTGCAATTACAGCGGCTGTTTCACACTATTACGTGCTTCATCAGACTGCATGGTGCACCTGTGTAAGCGGGAGGTAAAAAAGTCTTCCGACCCACGTGACACAGGTGTATCATGTGAACATCTAGATGAACAACATAAAAAATTAATTAAAAAACATAAAACGCCATCCATTATCCTATTCATATGAACATGCTAAGATCCGAGCGATCATTTACGCCGAGGTTACCTAGTTCTCCGGTATCAATGATCCATCTTGCTTCTCGTTGGAGGAGCAGCTTGTGGTTCTCAATACCCTGCATGGGGAACACCCTTTCGATGCCGCACATCTTTAAGCAAGAAGGATCATTGTTATGTGCTTCTTGGACGTGTGTTATGAAACGTGGCGAACCCTTCCTAGTTTTGAGTGAATAGATGTGTTCCCTAAAATGGGTGTTTAGAGATCTGATAGTGCACCCTATGTAAAAACGCTTACAAGGGCACACCATTGCATACACAAGGTTTTTTGTTCTGCAACACACTATTCCATTTAAGTTCACCGGGACACCTCCAATGCAAACGGCTTTGTTCGTATCCATATGGTTACACCAAGCACAGGAGCCACACTTGTAGTTCCCTGCTGGGAGCGATCTTTGTAACCAGTTTGCATTTGGATTTGTTCCGGTGAACTTACTGTGTACAATGGAACTGCCGATGGTTTTCACTTTTTTTTAAAAGAAATAACTGGTTTCTGGCTACTGATGGCTTGCAAATCGGTATAATTTTGGATGATATACCAATGTTTCTGAATGATAGATTTGATTTTTTCTGCCATTGGACAAAATTTAAAGGTAAATGCAAACTGCCCAGTCTGAGCGGTGGCATTTGAGGTTCTTCTTCTGCGTCTTTTATGAAGCAACGAGGCACGACTTTGCAATCTAGCTTTATACAATGTTTATCGAGTATATTGGGGGGATATCCCCTATCGAGAAATCTTGAATATAAATCTCTAGCTTGCATCTCAAAATCTTTGTCGTCCTCATTGATTCGTCGTAGACGCAGAAACTGGCTGTAAGGGATGGAAGATTTCATGTGTGCGGGATGATAGCTATCAAAGTGTAGCAAAGAATTGCCTGCGGTTTCTTTTCTGAACCCCACCACTTTACTACCTCCTGCTTCTTTTTGGATTTGGACGTCCAGGAATTCTAGACCAACATTGCTGAAGACAGAGGTGAATCTAAGATTCATGTTATTAGTGGAGTTTAAATGCTGAACAAAATCAGAAAAAGTACATTCTGTATCTGTCTATATCAAAAACACATCGTCCACAAATCTGTGGTACCTGTGGATGTGTCGATTTTTTTTTTTTTTTTTTTAGTTTTATAGTACATGTCATTACGGATGTGGTAATACCTTTTATGTATATGTTTGTGTTTTTGATCTTTTTATGGTGATAATACAGGGCTTTTATTGGGAAAGGGGCATTTTTTTTTACACTTCATACTTTTATTGAAGAACTTTAAATGTTTTGCACTTTTTACAGGTTATACTATGCTGCAATACAATTGTACTGCAGCACAGTATGACCCGATCAGCTGCACACAGTACAGCCTGTGCGATCCAGCCTGTGGCCGGATCTCACAGGCTTCTGTAGCAGGCAGACAGGAGGTAATGAGCTTAGTGCGCTCACCCTGTCAACACCACAGATGCGTGATCAGGATTGATCACGGCATCTATGAGGTTTATGCTGCCGGGACCGGTGCGTCGTGGCCCTGGCAGCTGCAGCGGGACTATGGCTGTGATTGACAGCCAAGCCCCGCTGCCAATCTCCTCTGCTGCCCGCGGCAGTGCAAGAGATCGCTAGGACGTATGCATACGTCCCAGCGCGCAAACGTGTGCATATGTCCTATAGCGGAAAGGGGTTAAAGTGATGCATGTTTGTGAGTATTAAAAGGCTTTTCCAGTAAGCATTAACTTTAGAATATTTTACGTCTGATTCTCAATACACTTCCCGATGATCCCTAGCATCAGGAACCCTATTGTACACCATGCCAATACGTAGGAGTTAGATTATACAGTCATGGCCGTAAATGTTGGCACCCCTGAAATTTTTCTAGAAAGTGAAGTATTTCTCATAGAAAAGGATTGCAGTAACACATGTTTTGCTATACACATGTTTATTCCCTTTGTGTGTATTGGAACTAAACCAAAAAAGGAAGGAAAAAAAAAAGCAAACCCCAAAAATAGGCTGGACAAAATTATTGGCACCCTTTCAAAATTGTGAAAAAATAAGATTGTTTCACGCATGTGATGCTCTTTTAAACTCACCTGGGGCAAGTAACAGGTGTGGGCAATAGAAAAATCACACCTAAAGCAGATAAAAAGGAGAGAAGTTCACTTACTCTTTGCATTGTGTGTTTGTGTGTGCCACACTAAGCATGGAAAATAGAAAGAGGAAAAGAGAACTGTCTGAGGACTTGAGAACCAAAATTGTGGAAAAATATCAACAATCTCAAGGTTATCTCCAGAGATCTAGATTTGCCTTTGGCTACAGTGCCATGGGTTGCAAACTGTGGACAATCTCCCTGGGTGTGGACGGAAGAGGTGTCAACACAGGATCGTCTGGATGGTGGATAAGCAGCCCCAAACAAGTTCCAAAGATATTCAAGCTGTCCTGCAGGCTCAGGAGCATCAGTGTCAGCGCGAACTATCCGTAAACATTCAAATGAAATGAAACGCTATGGCAGGAGACCCAGGAGGACCCCACTGCTGACACAGAAACATAAAAAAGCAAGACTACATTTTGCCAAAATGAACTTGAGTAAACCAAAATCCTTCTGGGAAAACATCTTGTTGACAGATATGACCAAGATAGAGCACATCATTCTACTGTTTACAAAAAACTAAATGAGGCCTACAAAGAAAAGAACACAGTACCTACAGTGAAATATGGTGGAGGTTCAATTATGTTTTGGGGTTGATTTGCTGCCTCTGGCACTGGGTGCCTTGAATGTGTGCAAGGCCTCATGAAGTCTGAGGATTACCAACGAATTTTGGGTGGCACTGTACAGCCCAGTGCCAGAAAGCTGGGTTTGTGTCCGAGATCTTAGGTCTTCCAGCAGGATGATGACCCCAATCATACGTCAAAAAGCACCCAGAAATGGATGGCAACAAAGCGCTGGAGAGTTCTGAAGTGGCCAGAAATGAGTCCAGATCTAAATCCCATTGAACACCTGTGGAGAGATCTTAAAATTGCTGTTGGGAAAAGGAGTCCTTCCAATAAGAGAGACCTGGAGCAGTTTGCAAAGCAAGAATGGTCCAACATTCCGTCTGAGAGGTGTAAGAAGCTTATTGATGGTTATATGAAGCGACTGATTTCAGTTATTTTTTCCAAAGGTTCTGCAAACAAAATATTAAGTTAACGGTGCCAATAATTTTGTCCAGCCCATTTTTGGAGTTTGGTGAGACATTATGTCCAATTTGCTTTTTTTCCCTTCCCTTTTTGGGTTTTGTTCCAATACACACAAAGGGAATAAACGTGTATAGCAAAACATGTGTTACTGCAATCCTGTTCTGTGAGAAATACTTAATGTTCTAGAAAAGTTCAGGGGATCCAACAATTATGGCCATGACTGTACACTATTGCTGCTTATGTTGCAGTCAAGATGTGACATATATGACTTGCTCAAATATTAACTCTGACCTACACTGATTAAATAAAAATGATTTGCTTGGTTAATTCTTGGATATTCACATTTTGTCACTTTCTTTTTTCTAGTTCAAGAAAAGTTAACAATAAAATTAATATATACTAGGAAAACCAGCTCATCCAAGGGTTCCACCCTTCAAGCATGCAAAGATCCCTCCTAGGCACATGGGCCCCATAGAATGCATAAGTAGAAATGGTCCCGCTTCTACAGAGCAGTGTTTTTTCTTCAATAGAAATTTTAATGAAAACCCGTACATTAGTAGCTGTTTATACCTGACATGTTTCCAGCGTGGAATATGCTCTTCATCATTTCATGCAACTTTCTAATAAAGAAACCACTGCTGCTCCGTAGAAGCTAGGGGGGGGAATTTATTAAAACCTGTCCGGAGGAAATTTTTCACAGGCTTCCTTAAAACTGAGAGAAGCGATCTGATTGGTTGCTTTGGGCAACTCAACAACTTTTCCTCTTTACAGGTTTTGATAAATCTCAGCCTAGATCCTTTCTACTTTTTTATTGCGGACAATAATATTAACATGTAAAAGTACCTAACAATCACAAATGAGTGGATATAACTTGAAGACTAAAGTGGCATGTAAGGGCTGTATTACACAAGGCAAGTATTGGTCAAACAGGCATAATGCCCTATAAAACAGGCTCAATAATTAGATTATTGCATCTTTTAAGTTGGTTAAAAAAACATAATTCGCTGGTTGCCTGTCTTCCTTTGTAATGTGGGGACATGTATCTATACATATTTAGACCCTTAAGGGTAGGATTCCACATAGGTTTTTCTCTGGTGTTTTTTGGAAGAAGTCAGAAGTGGATCCAGTAGGTAGAAAAAGTATAAGTCCTTCCTTTATAGTTGCCATTCCATTTGGATACACTTCTGGCTTTGGTTCAAAAACCGCAGTTACAGTTTTCCATAAAACCTAGCCTTCGTCTGCTCCTAGGCTAGTACTTTTGTTTCCCATACAACCCACTTACTCTGTAATATAAGTTGTATAAACACATCCCAGTCCTTCGTACACCACTGAAGTAACATCCGACCATCTCCTGGATCTACACTTACTACCAAAGCCACATCCAGCAGTTGACTACTATGTACTGTTCATATATGGGGAGATATTTTATTGGCGGAAATTTGTGCGCAAAAATTTAGCGCAATTTCAAAATAGACAACTTTGGCAAAAGTGACTGTGAAATACATTCTTGACTATGCAGTGAATGAGATCTTTTGACTTTGTCTTTTTAAAAATGGGCAACAATATTGTGCAGCAAAAACAAAAATGTAGCCAGCACCTATACCCAATACACAGGTCCACGCTGCTGTGGCAAGTACAAAACATGTCAAAAAAGAAAATGGCAGCAACACACTTGGTCAACAAAATGGAGGCTCTTAGCACACTTTTTGATCAAAACATGTCCCCCATCCACCACGCGGAGGTGGCCTCATATAGGTGGACCCTAACACAAATATTGAGCCTAACACTCATAACACTCACCTCTGCTGGGCATATAGCCTCTGACTGGGTGACATGTTGGATCCACTATCAATCCAAACCACCTCCTGTGAAATAGGAGAGGGGATGCACGGCTACAGAGGGAGCCACTCCCCCCAAATTGCACAGCAAAAACAAAATATTGTGCAAACATAAAAAAACGCAAATTTATACCACCTAAAGTTTCGAGGTGATTTTTCATTTGTGCAAAATTGATCAAAGTCTGTGCGCAGTTTTTATAAATTTACACATAAGCCAAAAAACACACAAACACACAAAAAAAGGCTACTCACAGACACATTGATTGTAATCCTATTTAACCCTTTCTGTACAACCCTTGCAATGTAAAGTTCCAGAGATATCTGACTGTGGCCTTCTTCAACATACACATAGCATCCTCTAAAATGCACAGCAGCTCAGCCAACATGTTTTCCCGCTTAGAGGTTTGGTTTATCATATAAATTAGCCTGCACTAACAGGGATTCCCATAAAATCATAGTGGACCCTTAAGTGCACCCTATAAAATGAAATGTACAAAAGTCACCTGTCCTGCCCTGTCACTCATTCTTATCCCTGTGATCTGTGCTACTCTTATAACTGATGGGAATTGTGGCTGCTTGGGAAAGATCCTATGTTCCCATATATCTTCCCCCCCCCAATCAACAGGAGTCTGCTGAAGGACTATGCTAAAATAAAACAAATGCAGTCCTCACACATACATAAACCTTCTTACAGTACAGTCAGTAAAAAATGGACTGTAGCACAACAGTAACCTCCTAATGGGAAGAATGTTGAACAGTTTCCCAAACCTGCTATATGGCTTCTGGGCACACAGATACCTCTAGTGGATGAATATCATAGTCTATTTTCAGTATATACTATATACAGTATATATACCAGATAGGTTATATGTGTTTACAGGCACAATGTTCTCCTATATCCTCAAATAAATAATTTTCATGTGCATTTGTACTCTGCAACTTGGCTAAATTCCGTAATTTAGTGACTTATAAATCCTAAAATACTTTAACTGTGCCAAGCACCTCCTTGCTGGATTAGCATGTAGTCTAAAGAAAAGTGTGTGAAAGGCAGAGCAATAGATAAGGTGACACTTGATAATAACAGATTTACAGATACCAGATATTTTACAGAAGCTTTTACTTCAGATCACAGTTGGTAAAACTGGGATCCTCTTCACTTACAGTCAATCTGTTATACATTCAAAAAATGACATCTTTTGATGATATTTTAGAAGACATAGGACAGTTTGGTTTGTTCCAAAGACAGATGTTCATTCTCATGTGCCTCATTTCTGCTGTGTTCACCCCAATATACGTAGGCATTGTGTTTCTAGGCTTTGTGCCTGAATTTAGGTGCAGTAATCCTGTGGTTGAAGACTTAAAGGACAAATGTGGTTGGAGCCTTGAAGAGCAGATAAATTATACTGTTCCACTGCTGGATGACTCCACTCAGACCAGTCAATGTCTTCAATATGATATTGACTGGAACAGGACATCCCTGAGTTGCATCGACCCATTAAGGAATCTTACTAAATCTGGTTACAGCAACATCACTTTTACCAGTTGTACAAATGGTTGGGATTATGACACTACTGGGTCATCTATAGTAACAGAGGTAAGTTACTTTGCAGCATTTGATATCTATTATATATCTATTGGCCTTACATATCTAGAATTGTTTTATTTTATTCTCCTAATCTGTTATGTTGATGTCACATTATTTATTATATGTATAGAGTTCATGCATCAAAATCCAAACTTTGGATTTTTAAAGTCTATTTACACGTACAGTATGCTGTGCACATCTGATTTGCAGGCGTTAAAGCTACAGATTTGAAGCTGTGTTCAGTTATCAAGTTATCATTAAACTCTCTATTTCATATATGTGCAGGATACTGTACGCGTAAATATATACCCTTAAATATATACCCTTAAATTTATTTGGCATAATCCACACTGAAAATCTGCAACAAATCCATGGTGTGAATTTTGTTAAGGTATTATTAGATAATACATTCCAAACCTGTTGTGTCTTCCGATTGCTGTCCCCCGGCATAATTACAGTGCTAGATGATTGTCAAGGAGGCCTGTGTGGCTGCCATATTTATTTATTTATTTTTAAATTATTTTTATTTCAGCAACAATTATACATTTCATTTAAAATCAGTTTCCATTTTTCTTTATCTATTATCAATATTCCAAAAGAATTATCCTTTTTCCCCCTCCCCCTGTACATTTCTCCAATCCAGTTCCAGTGCCCTGTCTGACCCTCCCCACTGAATATTCCTTTTTCTTTATCTGATGCTACCTCCCCCTCTTCCTCCCCCCCCCGTATATAGACCTTCCTATCGCTAAAAACCCCCAAAAATAAAAATAAACATTTGGCTCTTGCGCCCCCTCTGGATCCAACTTTCCATCCAGACCCAACCACATTACTCATTTTCTCCCTCTCACCTACTCGCGCTCTCTTGGTCTCTACCATACATATCATCCTTCAATCCTCCTATTATTATTATTATTATTATTTATTTTTCCTCCTTTTTTTAAATTTAGTATCAGTTTCCTCCCCTTGCCAGCAAGAAGCACTGTGCCTTCATGCCCCACTCCTCCCTGACTACTTGTCCTCCACTGCTGATGCGTTTATTACGCACCCTCCAGGATCAACAATTTCGGGGAGGGCATTTCAAACTATATTTTTCCTTTTTTTTTTCCTTTCTGTCTCTCTTTTTTTTTTTTTTTAATAGGGGGAGCTACTCAAATTTAATTTATTCACTTAATCCAGTGCAAGGACTCTCAAGCGCTCAATTTTCGTTCCAGCTTGGAGAAAAGAGGAGCGAGGGAGGAGAGCCATAAAAAAACACAAAGTAAAACAAACAAACAAGGAAGAGAGAAAGGAAAAAAAAAAGAGAAAAAAAAAAGACAATAAGGCTAGGTTTCCACTTGTTTTTTTGTTTTTTTTCTTTTACAAAAATGCCAATAAAAATGCCCATTCTGCCGCATGGCGTTTTTTTTGTGAAAAAACGCTGCGCCCAGATGTTAGCTGCAAGTCAATAGGGAACTGCAAAATGCCAAATCCACTTGGCGTTTTTCAGTTTAGCGTTTTTTTAATCCTTTTGTCATTTTTGGGCTCCTTGGCAGTTTTTAAAAAAACGACCTCTTGTCGAGACTTTGGCGTTTCTTCGGGAAAATCTTGGCGTTTTTCTCCTATAGAAGTCTATGGGAGTGAGAAAACACCAAGAAAAACGCCATGTGGGTTTTAACTTTGGCGTTTTTTCAGGCGGTTTTTATTCTCTTTTGGACTTTAGCGATCCAAAAAAGTGATGGAGATGCCTTTTTTATAAAAATTTAGCAGGGTACCATAAATGAAATGTATTTAATGAAATGTATCTTTTTTTATAACAAAATTTTAATAAATTTTTAAACAGGGATCAATTTATGTGGGCGGGTAGGGCACTAAAAATGTAGCCGAAAATAATAAAAATGTAGTGTGTGTGTTTTTTACTTTTTATTTTTTTTATATTTTTTAGGTAGTACTACTACTCCCAGCATAGAACACACTGTTCCATGATAGGAGTAGTAGTACCTGTACTAATTGAAAGATCGCCGGGGTCCGTTGCGATCCTTCTGTATAATTTATAGATGCGGCCGCTCTTCTATGGTCCCCTGCACTACCGTATATATACACTTATTCATATTTCCCACAGAGAGCTGTGATTGGTCGGTCAGACGGTTCCAGCCAATCACAACTCTGTGGGAAATAGGAATATGTGTATATATATACGTCAGTGCAGGGGACCATAGAAGAGCAGCCCCATCTATACATTATAAAGGAGGATCTCAGCAGGTGTCAGGAGTTACACTCCCTGTGATCTGTCTATTAATGCAGGTACTACAGCTCCCAGCATGGAGCAGAGTGTGCTCCACGTTGGGAGTAGTAGTACCTGCAGTAAGGGACAGATCAAAGCTGATGTCACTCCTCCTGACACCCGCTGCGATCCTCCTGAAGTGACTGTCGGGATCAGCTGTTCTCAAGGCTACAGAGCCGGGTGAACAGCTGATGCCCAGCAGGAACTAACAGTGAGCCTGCAATGTGTATACAGTATTCACATTGCTGGCTCACTTAACCCCTTGCTGAGCTGTGCGCTAAGCTAGGCCAGCAAGGAAAGAGTTAACTTACACTGCTGGACAGTGTAGGTTAACCCTTTGGGCAGTATACACTATATACAGCTATCAATAGATAGCTGTATATAGTGTATACAGAAGATGAAGAAGTCCCCTTACCTCCGTCCAGTCCCGCCGGTCCGTGTAGCTCCACCCCTAGTGATGACGGGGAGCTACAGACGGGATCCAGGCTAGTAAGTCTGAAGCTCTGTTAACATTGTCCGATTCGGATAATGTGAACAGACCCTTCTGCCATTGTCTACCCAGACATGGAGACTCCAGCTGTTGCTAAACTGCAACTCCCAGCATGCCCAGACAGCCAAAGGCTATCTGGGCATGCTGGGAATTGTAGTTTTGCACCAATTGGAGGCTCCCTGTTTGGGAAGACATTGAAGTATGGGCGCTCTCCCCTGCGGAGAGCGCAAAAAATGTCCTAACCCATTTTTTTGTGTTTTTTTTCTTCTCATTTCAGATCTGTGTATGCAGAGGATTACAACGGATTCGATGGATTACGACAGATTAACTGGATTTTTTAAATTTTAATAAAATGGTTAACGAGGGCTGTGGGAGAGTTTTTTTTAAATAAAATAATTTTTCCAATGTGTTGTGTTTTTTTTAAATTGAATTTTCAGGCTTAGTAATGGAGGCTGTCTAATAGACGGAATCCATTACTAAGCTGGGGCTTAGCATTAGCCCCAAAAACAGCTAGCACTAACCATCAATTTTTACCCAGGTACCCACCACCACAGGGGTACCGGGAAGAGTCGGTACCAACAGGTTCGGAGAGTCAAAAATGGCACTCCTGGGCCTAGGCAGTAACAGGCTGGCATTATTTAGGCTGGGGAGGGCCAGTAACAATGGTCCTCGCCCACCCTGGTAATGTCAGGCTGTTGCTGCATTGTTGGTATCTGGCTGATACTGAATATACGGGGAACCCTATGCGTTTTTTTTCCATAAATAAAAAAAAAAAAAAAAAATGCATAGGGTTCCCCCTATTTTAAGCATCAGCCAGATACCAACAAAGCAGCAACAGCCCGACATTACCAGGGTGGGCGAGGACCATTGTTACTGGCCCTCCCCAGCCTAAATAACGCCAGCCTGTTACTGTCTAGGCACAGGAGCACCATTTATGATGCTCCGGGCCTGTTGGTACCGGCTCTTCCCGGCACCCCTGTGGCGGTGGGTACCAGGGTAATAATTGGGGGTTAGCGCCAGCTGTTTTTGGGGCTAACACTAAGCCCCGGCTTAGTAATGGATTCCGTCTATTAGACAGCCTCCATTACTAAGCCTGAATATTCTATAAAAAAAAAACACAACACATTGGAAAAATTATTTTATTTTAAAAAACACTCCCCCACAGCCCTCATTAACCATTTTATTAAAATAAAAAAAATCCAGTTCATCCGTCATAATCCATCGAATCCGCCATAATCCTCTGCATACACGCATCTGAAACGAGAAGGGAAAAAAACATAAAAAAATAGGTTAGGACATTTTTTGCACTCTCCGCAGCCTCCAATTGGTGCAAAACTACAACTACCAGCATGGCCAGAAAGACTTTGGCAGTTGGGAGTTGTAGTTTAGCAACAGCTGGAGTCTCCCTGTCTGGGTAGACACTGGCAGAAGGGTCTGTTCCCATTATCCAAAATGGACAATGTTAACAGAGCTTCAGACTTACTAGCCTGGATCCCGTCTGTAGCTCCACCGTTAATGACATCATCACCAGAGGGCGGAGCTACACGGACCGGCTGGGACAGAAACGAGGGAGGTAAGTGGACCTCCTGTTCTGTATACACTATATACAGCTATCTATAGATAGCTGTGTATAGTGTATACCACACAAAGGGGCTATAGGAGCAGGGAGTCCTGTCAGTCTGGTGACAGGATTCCCGGTTCCTGTATAGTATACACGGGTACACTATGCACCCCTGTATACTATACGGCCGGGGGAGGTGAGTAGTGATACTGTACATCCCTCTTCACCTCCTTACACTCTGTGGACTGGGCTCTCAGCATCCGACCCACAGAGTGGTACCAGAAGACAGTGAGAAAACTGCCACAGGGTAAAAATTTGGCTGTTTCCACACACCAGGAAAAACGCCAGAAAAACTGCCAAAACTCAGGAAAAACCTGTGGCAGTTTTTGCTGGCGTTTTTTTAGGTGTACAAAAAAAAAACAAGTGGAAACCTAGCCTAATACCTACCCATCTTGTTATTACTACTGGCTTTGGTCGGACAGAGCACCTCTCCTTACAAATATATAATTATAGATAATCAATCCAACCCACCCCCCTTATCCCACCCCATGGCAGAAGGGAGTGGCTGCCATATTACATATTACATTCTGCTATAGGCAAGATGTAAAAGGACACAGAATGACAGTACACTTCAGTTTTTTAAATACTACAGTGTACTATATACAATAAAAACAGTAACTACTTAATGTTACTAGTCATGGTGTATGCAAAACTGTGTGATACTGTAAACATTCATAGGACTTTTAAAGGCGTTATCCAGGGAAAGAGACACAGAGCTAAATTCTTTCAGAAACAGCACCGCCTCTGTCCACATGTTGTGTGTGGTATCGCTGCTCAGTTCCATTGAGGTGAATGGAGCCAAACTAATACCACACACAACCAGAAAGGATGGGAAAAAATTAAAGGGGGAGGAGTTTGTCTTTATGTAAAGTCCAGTGTGCGGGAGGATATACGGGAGGGAATGGAGTCATTATGGGTAGAATTATATGGAGATAAAAATGAAAAAATTATGATAGGGGTTTGCTATAAACCACCAAATATAATGGAAGAGGCAGAAGATTAATTACTGAGGCAAATAAACATGGCAGCAAATCAGAATGATGTGATAATAATGGAGGGCTTTAACTATCCTGATATAAAATGGGAGACTGAGACCTGTGAATCTCATAAAGGAGACAGGTTTCTGACTATAGCTAAAGACAATTTTCTGTTCCAAATGGTGCAGGGCCCAACCAGAGGGGGTGCCCTACTGGACTTAATATTAACCAACAGACCTGATAGAGTAACTAATGTGAATACATACTGTATGGGAATAAAAGAGTCAGGAACAAGAGAAAACCAATGTGGATGAATAAAAATGTAAATGGGGCAATAAATGACAAAAAAGCATTTAAAGGGGTACTCCGGTGAAAACCTTTTTGTGGCAGAAAGTTAAACATATTTGTAAATTACTTCTATTAAAAAATCTTAATCCTTCCTGAACTTATTAGCTTCTGAATACTACAGAGGAAATTCTTTTCTTTTTGGAATGCTCTCTAATGACATCACGAGCACAGTTCTATGCATGGTTGCTAAAATGGACAGAGATGTCGGCAGAGAGCACTGTGCTCGTGATGTCATCAGTGTTCCAAAAAGAAAGGAATTTCCTCTGTAGCATTCAGCAGCTAATAAGTACTGGAAGGATTAAGATTTTTTAATAGAAGCAATTTACAAATATGTTTAACTTTCTGCCACCAGTTGATTTAAAAGAAAAAAGGTTTCCACCGGAGTACCCCTTTAAGCTACTAAAACAGGAAGGTAGTGAAGAAGCACTAAAAAGCTATTGAGAAAAAAAAAAAATATTTAAAAATCAGATATAAGGAGCAAAAGTGGAGACAGAAAGACTCATTGTGAAAGAGAGTAAAACTAACCCAAAAATGTTATTTAGCTGTATAAATAGTAAAAATTAAAGTGTTGGCCCTTTAAAAAGTGATGAGGGAGAAGTTATAGAAGGGGATAAGGAAAAGCAAATATATGAAACACATTCTTCTCCACTGTGCTGACGGAGAAAAATAAAATGCCAGGTTAAATGCAGCAGGATAAGATAAACGCCCAAGTGCAAAATCAAAATAGACAAATCACCAGGTCCAGATGGCATTCACCTCTTCGAGTTAAGTAATAGGAGTTAAGTAATGGAAT
This sequence comes from Hyla sarda, assembly GCF_029499605.1. Taxonomy (NCBI): domain Eukaryota; kingdom Metazoa; phylum Chordata; class Amphibia; order Anura; family Hylidae; genus Hyla; species Hyla sarda. Next base: position 324,688,436 of record NC_079191.1, read on the forward strand.
ATAGACAAACCGCTATATCTAATATTCAAGGACTCTATAGGTACAGGGTCTGTGTTCAGGACTGGCGCATAGCAAATGTGCCAATTTTCAAAAAGGGGACCAAAAGTGACCCCAGGAATTAGAGGCCTGTTAGTTTAACCTCAGTTGTATGTTAACTGAGGTTTTTTCTAGAGATGCTATTTTGGAGTATCTGAATGAAAATAAATGTCTGACTCCATATCAGCATGGGTTTATGACGGATCGGTCCTGTCAAACTAACCTGATCAGCTTTTACGAGAAAGTGAGCTCAAGATTGGACCAGGGTGCATCGCTGGGGGTAGTTTTTAATGGTACATACTGAGTGTTATCAAGCTCTGTAAAGTGGTTAACACAATAGAGGACAGTGCACTATGACCTGGATAGATTGTAGGCTTGGGCTGAGAAGTGACATATAAGGTTCAATATTGATAAATGTGATGAAAGGTATGCACATTGGGAGGAAAAATCCAGGCTGGGATTATGTATTAAATGGGAAAACACTGGGAAAAACTGACATGGAAAAGGGCTTAGGAGTTTTAGTTAACAGTAAATTTACCTGTCGTGACCAGTGTCAGGCAGCTGCTGCAGGGCAAATAAAATAATGGGGTGCATCAATAGGAGCATATATGCCCACGACAAGGAAATAATTCTACCACTGTACAAATCACTAGTCAGACCACACATGGAATACTGTGTATAGTATTGGCCACCTGTGTACAAGAAATAGTGGAGCTGGAGAGGGTTCAAAGACGGGCAACCAGAGTAATAGGGGGAATGGGAGGACTACAGTATCCAGAAAGATTATCAGAATTAGGGTTAAATAGTTTACAAAATGGCTCAAGGGCAACCTAATAACTATGTATAAGTTAATCAGGGGCAGTACAGAGATCTTTCCCATGATCTATTCATACCCAGGACTGTATCTATTACAAGGGAACATCCTCTACATCTGGAGGAAAGAAGGTTTCTACAACACCACAGACGGGGGTTCTTTATTGTAAGAGCAGTGAGACTATGGAACTCTGCCAGAGGAAGTGGTCATGGTAAACACAATAAAAGAGTTCAAAAGAGGCTTGGATGTGTTTCTGGAGAGTAATAACATTACAAATTATGGATAATAGATTTATAGGGATAGACTGTTGATCCAGGAATTTATTCTGATGCCCTATTGGATTTTTTTCCCCCTAGTATGGGGCAATTGGCATCAGCCTCATAAGGGTTTTTTTTTTTTGCCTTCTTCTGGATCAACACAGGAGGGACAAAATAAGGTTATAGGTTGAACTTGATGGAGTCTGGTCTTTTTTCAACCTTAAAGGGGTACTCCACCCCAAGACATCTTATCCCAATGCAAAGGATAGGGGATAAGATGTCGGATGTTTCCAGTGGCGGAACCCCCGCGGTCTCAGCTGCGGCCCCCCAGACATCAGGTGCAGAGAGCGAACTTCGCTCCGTGCCGGATGACTGGCGATGCGGGGAGGAGGCTCGTGACGTCACAGTCACGTCTCGCTCGTAACGTCATGGCCATGCCCCCTCAATGCAAGTCTATAGCCTCCAGCACTACACCTGATGCTCTCAATGAACCCCGGGTGCAGCAGGGAGATCCTTTGGATAGGGGATAACATGTCTAGGGGCAGAGTACTCCTTTAAGAACTATGTAACTTTGTAACTATATGATTCTTATTGTTGAATTTCTTTATTTGAAAACAAATTTAAAAAAAAAGAGATAACTTTACTTTTAGACAACCATGTTCCTCTGAGGCACCAGATGTCCCAACTTCCGACCTGGATGAGTACCTTTTTGTGGTGTTTACTAGACTCATATTTAGGTCAACACTAGAGATGGGCGAATCGAAGCTGACGAAGTCGAATTCATTCCAAATTTAATGAAAAATTCTATTTGGAATGAATCTGAATTTCCTCGCGGTTCGTGGTAACGAATTGCTTCATTTACTACATTTTGTACGGGCCAGGGGACTAAAATGGTGGCTACATGTGTAAGGACATGGGGCAAGGAACTCTGGAAAGGCGGGTAGGCAGGATCACCCTGAATCACATAGAGACATGCAGCCTATCAGCAGCCAGCCAGCCCTATATATTCTGCAGCCATTACCAAAGACGTGCATTTTACTGAGAGAGCAGAGACTGTTACTGACAATAGAGATCTGTCTAGCGGCGAATCCATTCATCTCAAGCCTGCATTTGTTCTGGCTAGAGAGAGAGCAGGCCCTGTGTGGTCACTAATCAGCTTTACTGTTACTGACAATACAGAGAGATCAGCACAGGGGAAATCCATTGGCCTAAGGCAGGGCCGGTTTTAGACAAAGTGTTGCCCTGGGCAAACCTAAAAAGGGGGCCCCAAATTTTTTAATATTCTACCAAAAATATAGGCGCATTTAATGCTGAAACCGATCAGCTGTTTTGCGGAGCTGCCGCAGCTGGATCTGCGCTGTGAACGGGGCCGGAAACAAATGGCCCCAATCACTGTGTAGTGCCTGTGCTGAGTTACTGCAGCTCTGCTCCCATTCACTGTATACAGAGCAGAGCTACAGTAACTCAGCACGGCCACTACACAGTGAATGGGGCCATTTGTTTCCGGACCCGTTCACAGTGTAGATCCAGCTGCGGCAGCTCCGCAAAACAGCTGATCAGTTTCAGCACCCCACCAATCAGATATTGATGGCCTATCCTGGGGATAGGCCATTAATATGTGGAACTGGAACTACTATCAGGGGTAATTAAGACATTTTATTACATGTATCAGGGTGCGTTCACATGCTGGTAACTAGCAGCGGGTTTCCTGCTGTGGGAAATCTACTGCGAGTTACACTACCTTTCATTTCAATGGGTCTGCAGTCAGTCTGCAATAGTGGCAGATTTGCAGACTGTTGGCAGACCCATTGAAACGAATGGTAGCGTAACTCCCAGCGGATTTTCCACAGCGGGAAACCCGCTGCTAGTTACCAGCATGTGAATCCACCCTTACATCCAAGGTGACCAGTCTGTAGACCTCCAGCTATTGCAAAACTACAAATCCCAGCATGCCCAGACAGCCAAGGACTGTTTGGGCATGCTGGTAATTGTAGTTTTACAAACAAGCTGGAGGGACACAGATTGGACACCTAGGTTATAGTGTGTGTGTATTAGTGTATGTATTGTAATTTTTTTTTTTTACTGTAACACTTACCCTGTAATGTCCCTGAACTGACTCTGGCTGCCACTGGCTTCCTGGTACTGCTGGATCACAGTGACAGGAGCCATTTGGAAGATGAAGTAGGCTCCTGACACGGGGCCCCTTTGGAAATGGGGGCACCAGGCAATTGCCTAGGTTGCCCCCGCCCTAACGCCGGCACTGACCTCAAGCCCGCATCACTGGGAGGGAGAGTTTAAAAGTCATTTCATAGTCTGCCAATTGAGATCATCACAGGAAGCACTGTGACTCCCCATTCAAAGACTGCAAGCAACCATGGTGCAGGCAGGCAGAGTTCAGAGAGAGAGAGTACGCTTTTTTCTGTTGCAACCGTACTGGGGTGTATTACTGTAAAAAAGTGAAAAATATACGCACTGCAGTTTTATGTTTTTTCTGGTTAAAGCTAATAGGGGGCAGTAAGAGTAAAAGCACTAAAAAACTTCCACACTAGATTGTTACGCTTATTTCTGGTGTTACCGTACTGGGGCATATTACTCTAAAAAAAGTGAAATATATACAGTCATGGCCATAAATGTTGGCACCCCTGAAATTTTTCAAGAAAATGAAGTATTTCTTACAGAAAAGGATTGCAGTAACACATGTTTTCTATACACATGTTTATTCCCTTTGTGTATATTGGAACTAAACCAAAAAAGGGAGGAAAAAAGCAAATTGGACATAATGTCACACCAAACTCCAAAAATAGGCTGGACAAAATTATTGGCACCATTAACTTAATATTTTTTTGCACACCCTTTGGAAAAAACTACTGAAATCAGTGGCTTCCTATAACCATCAATAAGCTTCTTCCTTTGCAAACTGCTCCAGGTCTCTCTTATTGGAAGGGCACCTTTTCCCAACAGCAATTTTAAGATCTCTCCACAGGTGTTCAATGGGATTTAGATCTGCACTCATTGCTGCCACTTCAGAACTCTCCAGCGCTTTGTTGCCATCCATTTCTGGGTGCTTTTTGACGTATGTTTGGGGTCATTGTCCTGCTGGAAGACCCAAGATCTTGGATGCAAACCCAGCTTTCTGACACTGGGCTGTACAGTGTGACCCAAAATCCTTTGGTAATCCTCAGATTTCATGATGTCTTGCACACATTCAAGGTACCCAGTGCCAGAGGCAGCAAAACAACCCCAAAACATCATTGAACCTCCACCATATTTCACTGTAGGTACTGTGTTCTTTTCTTTGCAGGCCTCATTCTGTTTTCCGTAAACAGTAGAATGATGTGCTTTACCAAAAAGCTCTATCTTGGTCTTATCTTTCCACAAGATTTTTTCCCGGAAGGATTTTTGCTTACTCAAGTCAACTTTGGCAAAATGTAGTCTTGCTTTTTTATGTCTCTGTGTCAGCAGTGGAGTCCTCCTGGGTCTCCTGCCATAGTGTTTTATTTCATTTAAATGTTGATGGATAGTTCGCACTGACACTGATGCTCCCTGAGCCTGCAGGATAGCTTGAATATCTTTGGAACTTGTTTGGGACTGCTTATCCACCATTCGGACCATCCTGCGTTGACACCTTTTATCAATTTTTCTCTTCCGTCCACACCCAGGGAGATTAGCTACAGTGCCATGGGTTGCAAACTTCTTGATAATGTTGCGCACTGGGGACGAAGGCAAATCTAGATCTCTGGAGATGGACTTGTAACCTTGAGATTTTTGATATTTTTCCACAATTTTGGTTCTCAAGTCCTCAGACAGTTCTCTTCTCCTCTTTCTGTTGTCCATGCTTAGTCTGGCACACACAGACACACAATGCAAAGACTAAGTGAACTTCTCTCCTTTTTATCTGCTTTCATGTGTGATTTTTATATTGCCCACACCTGTTACTTGCCCCAGATGAGTTTAACCCTTTAACCCCTTAAGGACTCAGGATTTTTCCGTTTTTGCACTTTCGTTTTTTCCTCCTTACCTTTTAAAAATCATAACCCTTTCAATTTTCCACCTAAAAATCCATATTATGGTTTATTTTTTGCGTCACCAATTCTACTTTGCAGTGACATCAGTCATTTTACCCAAAAATTCACGACAAAATGGAAAAAAAAATAATTGTGCGACAAAATCGAAGAAAAAATGCCATTTTGTAACTTTTGGGGGCTTCCGTTTCTACGCAGTACATATTACGGTAAAAATGACACATGATCATTATTCTGTAGGTCCATATGGTTAAAATGATACCCTACTTATATAGGTTTGATTTTGTCGTACTTCTGGAAAAAATCATAACTACATGCAGGAAAATGTATACGTTTAAAAATGTCCTCTTCTGACCCCTATAACTTTTTTATTTTTCCACGTACATGGCGGTATGAGGGCTCATTTTTTGCGCACTGAAGTTTTTATCGGTATGATTTTTGTTTTGATCGGACTTTTTGATCACTTTTTATTCATTTTTTAATGGTATAAAAAGTGACCAAAATACGCTTTTTTGGACTTTGGAATTTTTTTGCGCGTACGCCATTGACCGTGCGGTTTAATTAATGATATATTTTTATAGTTCGGACATTTATGCACGCAGCGATACCACATATGTTTATTTTTATTTACACTGTTATTTTTTTTATGGGAAAAGGGGGGTGATTCAAACTTTTATTAGGGTAAAATGACCTTTATTAACACTTTTTTGTAACTTTTTTTTTGCAGTGTTATAGGTCCCATAGGGACCTATAACACTGCACACACTGATCTCCTATGCTGATCACTGGCGTGTATTAACACGCCTGTGATCAGCGTTATCGGCGCTTGACTGCTCCTGCCCGGATCTCAGGCACGGAGCAGTCATTCGTCGATCGGACACCGAGGAGGCAGGTAAGAGCCCTCCCGGTGTCCTGCAAGCTGTTCGGGATGCAGCGATTTCACCGCGGCGGTCCCGAACAGCCCGACTGACTAGCCGGGATACTTTCACTTTCGCTTAAGAAGCGGTGGTCAGCGGTGGTCAGCTTTGACCGCCGCTTCTAAAGGGTTAATACCGCACATCGCCGCGATCGGCGATGTGTGGTATTAGCCACGGGTCCCGGATGTTGATGAGCGCCGGGACCGACGCGATGTGATGCGGGGCAGCGCGAACCCGCTTCATATCGCGGGAGCCAGCGCAGGACGTAAATATACGTCCTGTGTCGTTACAGGGTTAAAGGGCTACTCCAGTGGAAAACTTTTTTTTTTTTTTAAATCAACTGGTGCCAGAAAGTTAAACTTTTGGAACACGGAGCTCTCTGCTGACATGACCACAGTGCTCTCTGCTGACATCTCTGTCCATTTTAAGAATTGTCCAGAGTAGAAGAAAATACCCATAGCAAACATATGCTGCTCTGGACAGTTCCTAAAATGGACAGAGATGCCAGAAGAGAGCACTGTGGTCATGATGTGAGCAGAGAGCTATGTGTTCCAAAAAGAAAAGAATTCCCTCTGCAGTATTCAGCAGCTAATCAGTACTAGAAGGATTAAGATTTTTTAATAGAAGTAGTTTACAAATCTGGCAAAAATAGAGTATTAGTCCTCAGCTCAATATCAAAAAGATTAAATGGTGGATGTCTGGTGACAATAATAGAGAAAAAGAAGGATATAATAAATAATGTGTTGTTTATTATGAGATATTAAATAATGCGTTCCCGCAGGGCCCTACGGTAGCGCACAAATGGTTAAAAGATACAATAAAATATATAGAAGCAATTGAGTGTTACACTACAGAGCGAACATGAATGGTAATGATAATGCTCTCAATTACAATGTATCTAATATGGCTGCCAGCCATATAGTGATACACTATATGTAACTGTTGCATATAGTGCTACACTTATCAGAGTGATAGTGTATCTGGTATACACAATGAAAAAATAGGAACGTTCCTCCTGGAAAGAAAATCTGCTTAATATGCTTACTGATCAAAGAAACCTTCTGTACAATAAATGTTCAAAAATATCCTGTAAATGATATAAATGGCAGTCCTGTAGATGGTAGAGTTGTATCCTGTAAAATAAATATATATCCTAGAATTGTCCTGAAAAAGTGTCCTGTAATATAATAGTATCCTGTAACAGGTATAGCATACAAATCAGTTTGTATAATGAATATTGAAGCTGGATCGCTGTCACTGGTTTTTCCACTCCACATTCAAGTTGTCTGCAAAAGAAATATAATGGCTGGCACAGTTGTGCCACTCACCGCACCGCTGGTAAGCAGATGGAAGATGGTCAGATGCGCTCTAGCCGGGGCGGCGTGATGGTCGCAAGAGGTGCAGCCGCTCTCACTGGCGAGCTGTCCCTTGGCGTCTGACATCAGAGGTCAGCTGATGGCAGGTCAGCTGACCTTGTGCGGGAGGCTGATAAGCACTGGATAACGTTGAATGTAGATAGTTGGTACATGCAGATAGAAGTATTATTCCAATGGTGGAGGGTTCTGCACCGGTTTAGCAAATGGATTTCACTGCGGATCCATAAAGTAGGTGGATAATGGGTGGTAAATGAACAAAGTCTCTCCAGAGAGGAACTCTCCGATAAATGCTGTATAACCGCAGCTGTAGTGTGAACTGGATATAACTTACAAAGGCTCAAGCACAGTAACCAAACGCATTTCGGGGTTCAAAGCACATTAGTAGTACCCCTTCTTCATAGGTGTATATCATACACCATATACACCACTGAAGAAGGGGTACTACTAATGTGCTTTGAACCCCGAAACGCGTTTGGTGACTGTGATTGAGCCTTTGTAAGTTATATCCAGTTCACACTACAGCTGCGGTTATACAGCGTTTATCGGAGAGTTCTTCTCTGAAGAGACTTCGTTCATTTACACCCATTATCCACCTACTTTATGGATCCGCATTGAAATTCATTTGCTAAACTGGTACAGAACCCTCCACCATGACACGAGGAGGGTCCCTTACCTTGCCTACTGGTGTCCGATTGCCGAATGACTGCTCAGTGCCTTAGATCCAGGCATAGAGAGGGCTATAACACTGAAAAAAAAAAGTGAAAAAAGTGAATAAAGATCATTTAACCCATTCCCTAGTATTTAACGTATTTTTGGTCACTTTTTATATCATGAAAAAATGAATAAAAAGCGATCAAAAAGTCCCATCAATTCAAAAATTAGCCCTCATATCGCCCCATACTCGGAAAAATAAAGAAGTTATAGGGGTCAGAAAATGACAATTTTAAACGAATACATTTTCCTGCATGTAGTTATGATTTTTTTCCAGAAGTACGACAGAATCAAATCTATATAAGTGGGGCATCATTTTAATCGTATGGACCTACAGAATAAAGATAAGGTGTAATTTTTACTGAAAAATTTACTGCGTAGAAATGGAAACCCCCAAAAGTTACAAAACTGCTTTTTTCTCCAATTTTCTCGTAAGATTATTTTTTTTCCGTTTTGCCGTAGATTATTGGGTTAAATGACTGATGTCATTACAAAGTAGAATAGGTGGTGCAAAAAATAAGCCATCATATGGATTTTTAGGTGCAAAATTTAAAGGGTTATGATAGGGTTATGAGGTAAGGAGGAAAAAATGAAAGCGCAAAAACAGAAAAACGCTAAGTCCTTAAGTCTTTGGGGACGAAGAGCGGGTTTACAGTGGGTTTCCTTTTACAAGTTTGAGCTGCGGCAAATTTCCACCGCAGCTCAAACTCCCAACGGAAAACTTACTGTGAACCCCGCCTGTGTGAATGTACCCTAAAAACACTACACCACGCTAACAAATAATAAAAAGTAAAACACTACATATACACCCCCTTACACGTCCCCCCCCCTCCCAATAAAATTGAAAAACGTCTCATACGGCAGTGTTTCCTAAACGGAGCCTCCAGCTGTTGCAAAATCACAACTCCCAGTATTGCCAGACAGACATAGACTGTCCTGGCAGGCTGGAAGTCTTACAACAGCTGGAGGCCCCCTGTTTGGGAAACACTGCTGTAGGGTTTTACTGTAGGTAACCGGGTCCACCCCTATTGCAAATTCCTTATTTCGGCCTCAAATGCGCATGGCGCTCTCTCAATTCAGAGCCCTGTCATATTTCAAGGCAACAGTTTAGGGTCACATATGTGGTATTTCCGTACTCGGGAGAAATTGCACTACAAATTTTGGGGGGATTTTTCTCCTTTTACCCCTATGAAAAGGTAAAGTTTGGGGCTACACCAGCATGTTAGTGTAAAAAAAATAAACATTTTTACACTTACATGCTGGTGTTGCCCCATACTTTTCATTTTCACAAGAGGTAAAAGGAGAAAATGGCCCCCAAAATTTGTAACACAATTTCTTCTGAGTACGGAAATACCCAATATGTGTACGTAAAATGCTCTGCAGACGTACTACATGGCTCAGGAGTGAGAGAGCGCCATGTACATTTGAGGCCTAAATTGGTGATTTGCGCAGGGGTGGCTGATTGTTACAGCGGTTCTGACATGAACGCAAAAAAAAAAACACCCACATGTGACCTCATTTTGGAAACTACACCCCTCACGGAACGTAACAAGAGGTATAGTGAGCCTTAACACCCTTCAGGTCTTTGACAAATTTTCGTTAAAGTTGGACATGAAAATAAAAAATTTGTTTTTTTCCCCTGAAATGCTGGCGTTACCCCCAATTTTTCATTTTTACAAGGGGTAATAGGAAAAAAGCCCCCCAAAATTTGTAACCCCATTTCTTCTGGGTATATAAATACCCCATATGTGGAAGTAAAGTGTTCTGCAGGCGAACTACAATGCTCAGAAGAGAAGGAGCACCATTGGGCTTTTTGAGAGAGAATTAGGCTGGAATTGAAGGCTGTGTGTGTTTACAAAGCTCCCATGGAGGCAGTACAGTGGACCCCCTCCACATGTGACCCCATTTTGGAAACTACACCCTTCACGGAATGTAACAAGGGGTACAATGAGCATTTATGCCCCACAGGTGTCTGGATTTTTTGAACAGTCGTCCGTAAAAATGAAAAATTTAATTTTTCATTTGCACAGCCCACTGTGGCAATGATCTGTCAAATGCCAGTGGGGTGTAAATGCTCACTGCACCCCTTAAGTTCTGTGAGGGGTGTAGTTTCCAAAATAATATGCCATGTGTTTTTTTTTTTTTTTTTTTTTACTGTTCTGGCATCATGGGGGCTTCCTAAATGCTGAAAAACCATTTCAGCAAAATTTGCTCTCCAAAAGCCCAATGTTGCTCCTTCCTTTCTGAGCCCTCTAGTGCACCCACAGAGCACTTAACATACACATATGAGGTATTTTTCCTTACTCGAGAGAAATGGGGTTACAAATTTTGTGGGGCATTTTCTCCTATTACTCCTTGTGAAAATGAAAAGTTTGGGGTAACACCAGCATTTCAGTGTTAAAAATCAAATTTTTCATTTTCATGTCCCACTTTAACAAAAGTTCGTCAATCACCTGTGAGGTGTTAAGGCTCACTGGACCCCTTGTTACGTGCCTTGAGGTGTGTAGTTACCAAAATAGCATGCCATATGTTTTTTTTGTGCTGTTTTGGCACCATAGGGGTTTTCTAAATGCAACATGCCCCTTTCAGCTAAATTTGCTTTCCTAAAGCCAAATGTGACTCCTTCTCTTCTGAGCATTGTAGTTCGCTAGCAGAGCATTTTACGCCCTAACATTAGGTATTTCCATACTCAGAAGAGATGGGGTTACAAATTTTGCGGGGCATTTCCTCCCATTACCCTTTGTCAAAATGGTAAATTTGGGAAAAAAAACTGCACTTTAGTGAAATTTTTTTTCATTTACACATCCGACTTTAATGAAAAGTCGTCAAACACCTGTGGGGTGTTAAGGCTCACTGGACCCCTTGTTACGTGCCTTGAGGGGTGTAGTTTTCAAAATAGTATGCCATGTGTGTTTTTTTTGCTGTTCTGGCACCATAGGGGCTTCCTAAATGTGACATGCCCCTCAAAAACCATTTCAGAAAAATTCACTCTCCAAAATCCCATTGTTGCTCCTTCCCTTCTGTGCCCTCTACTGCGCCCGCCGAACACTTGACATACACATATGAGGTATTTCCTTACTCGAGAGAAATTGGGTTACAAATTTTGGGGGGCTTTTTCTCCTATTACACCTTGTAAAAATTCAAAAACTGGGTCTACAAGAAAATGCGAGTGTAAAAAATGAAGATTTTGAATTTTCTCCTTCACTTTGCTGCTATTCCTGTGAAACACCTAAAGGGTTAACAAACTTTCTGAATGTCATTTTGAATACTTTGAGGGGTGCAGTTTTTATAATGGGGTAATTTATCGGGTATTTCTTATATGAAGGCCCTTCAAATCCATTTCAAAACTGAACTGGTCCCTGAAAAATTCCGATTTTGAAAATGTTGTGATAAATTGGAAAATTGCTGCTGAACTTTGAAGCCCTCTGATGTTTTCCAAAAGTAAAAACATGTCAACTTTATGATGAAAATATAAAGTAGACATATTGTATTTGTGAATCAATATGTCATTTATTTGAAATGTCTGTTTTCCTTACAAGCAGAGAGCTTCAAAGTTAGAAAAATGCAAAATTTTTAATTTTTTCATCAAATTTGGGAATGATGCAAGTATGGACAAAAAACAATCTCGGAATCAGAATGAAAAGTAAAAGCATCCCAGAGTTATTAATGCTTAAAGTGACAGTGGTCAGAACTGCAAAAAATGCTCCCGTCCTTAGGGTTATAATGGGCTCCGTCCCCAAGGAGTTAAGGGGTTAAAGGAGCATCACATGCTTGAAACAATCTTATTTTTCCACAATTTTGAAAGGATGCCAATAATTTTGTCCAGCCCGTTTTTGGAGTTTGGTGTGACATTCTGTAAAATTTTCCCTTTTTCTCCTCCCTTTTTTGGTTTAGTTCCACAATACACACAAAGGGAATAAACGTGTATAGCAAAACATGTGTTACTGCAATCCTTTTTGTGAGAAATACTATATACGCACTCAGCAGTTCTACGTTTTTTCTGGCTAAAGCTCATAGAGGGAAGTAAGTGTAAAAGCACTAGATTGTTACGCTTATTTATGGTGCAACCGTACTGGGGCATATTACTTTAAAAAAAAAAAGTGAAATATATACACACTCAGCAGTTCTAATTTTTTTCTGGTTAAAGCTAATAGGGGGCAGTAAGTATAAAAGCACTAGATTGTTACGCTTATTTCTGGTGCAACTGTACAGGGGCGTATTACTAAAAAAAAAAGTTAAATATATACGCACACCACTGTTCTACAAGTATGTCAGGCAGAGAAGTGCCAGGCCATGCACAGGAGGAGTGACAGAGGCCTAAATTCATCAGGCGCAGGCAGAGGTCTCAGCAGAGTGGGGGCTTGCCAGTAGGAGTCGCAGCGAGAGGTCTGAGCTCCCGGAGTCAGCTAGCGGTCGTGTCTCGACCAGCAAACCAGCAGCCGTCATTGATTGGTTAACTCGGTCATCCACTTCATCCCAAGTGACATCCGACACATCCGACACCCCCTCAGTCAACAGTCGGTGGGTTCCTCAGACACAACCCTCTGTCCTATACTGTTCCCTCACGCAGTGAAATATTTTATGCTGTGGGCTCAGCTCCACTATACAGTGAGGACGATGAACTAGAGGACAGTGAGCAGCTACTGCCCAGCCATGATGTGGTTTTGCAAGCGTTTAGGCTCCTGAAACAGACATGGTTGAGGAACTTAAGGGTGACATCAGTATTGTGCAGACAAAACTCCATGATGAAGAAACCGATCGCACTTGGGAGCTGGGTGCAGCAGGAACTTCATCATCACCAGGAGAAGAGGCTGACAGGTTGCCTGTGAGGCAGCAGCTGAGCCAGCAAGGTCGTAGCATGGAGGGTGGCAGCAGTGGGAAGTCTGGAGCCCAACGTGCCCGGGATAGACCACCTGTTTTGTGGCAGCCTACCTGCCCGGGAGGTCGCGGAGCAGGGGTTCCTGGAGTCTGCGGCAGTAGCAGTCAGTCAGTGCAGACTGTTGGGGGGAAAATCAGCTACTCGGTGGTGTGGCAGTTTGTTTATCAAGCATCAGGAGGAGGTTAACATGGCCACATGTAAGCTATGTGGGCAGAAGGTGAAGCAGGGCCAGGGACCCAATGTTGGCACCATGGCCTTGCGTCAACATATGTAGCATCACCATAAAGCGGCCTAGGAGAACCGACGCTCCGATGTGGTGGTCCAGCCTGCTGCAGTAACTGCTGCATCATCCAATGGCACGTCGCTCACTGTTTCAGCCAGCCAAGGCTCTACCACCTCAGCCAAAGGGAACTGTCTGTCATTCCCATGTTCTGTTGGCCAAGATGCTCCTGCTCCTTCAACTTCTCGTCAGTCATTCTAGCAGCAATCCTTCACCGAAGCAATTTCCAAGAGACAACAGAATACGCCCACTCATCCAACGGCGCAAAAGCTGAAGGTGCTCCAGTCCAAGTTGCTGGTGCTGCAGTCCCTCCCTTTTCAAGTGGTGGACTCTGCACCTTTCAGAGAACTGATGGCTTGTGCCGAGCCGATGTGTAGAGTCCCATGCCGTAATTTATTTTCCAAAAAAGGCAGTATCAACCCTGCCCAAATATGTAGAACAGAAGGTGGGCCAGTTCTTGAGTCTGTCGGTGTGTACCAAAGTGCACAGTATCGCCGTCGTGTGGAGCTATAACTACGGTCAGGGACAATACATGTCCTTTACGGCCCACTGGGTGAATGTGGTTCCTGCACAGCCACACCAGCAACTTGACCAGGTCACGGCACTTCCGCCTCCATGCTCTCACGCCGTTGGCCCTGTGACAATGTCCGACTCTGCCTCCTCATCCTCCACCATTTCCTCAGCCTCCACTGCATGGACAAGTCACAGAGCCCCTCCAGCATACCAATTGTGCAGGGCACGGCGGTGTCACGCTGTTCTTTACCTGGTTTGCCTTGGCGAACGGAGTCACACGGGTGAGGAACTGCTCAAAGTGATTGATCAAGAAATGGAATTATGGCTTTTTCCGCGACAACTGAAAATGGGAACCATGGTGACCGACAACGGGAAGGACATCTTGCCTGCACTGCCTCAAGGAAGGCTGAGCCATGCGTCCTGCATGGCCTACATGTTCGATCTGGTTGTCAAGCAGTTCCTAAAGTGTTCCACTCATCTGCAAGACATCCTAAGAATGACCAGGAAACTTTGCATGCACTTCAGCCACTTATACACCGCAAAGCACACCCTCATTGAGCTGAAGCGTCAAAACGGCATCCCCCAACATAGTCTGATATGCAACGTTTCCACCCTTTGAAATTCCACCCTCCATATGTTGGACCGACTATACGAACAGAGAAAGGCCATCAACGATTACTTGATGATCCAAGAATATAGGAGTACTTCCCTGTGTAACTTCGATGTCAACCAGTGGAAGCTCATACGTGACACCTGCGATTTGCTCAGGCCACATTATTTGTCAGTCACCAGGATTATGGGATGAACTACATCATTCCACTGCTTAATTTCCTACAACAGATGGTGGAAACAATGGCTGGTCAGTGCCCTGGAGACATGGTGCCTACATCTCACGGCCACATGAGCCCTGTGGGGGCTGAACTGGAAGAGGAGCAGGGGGAGGGGGGCAGTGGAGCATAGGCAATGTGTAGCAAAATGAGCGGTTTTGATACTCCGCTGACAGGAGAGGAAGAGCAGGAGCAGCCAGAGGAGCTACAGGGTGATGAGGAAGGAGAGATAGAGGACCCAGACACACCGTGGTAGTATGCAGTGAAGATGGAGGCAGGGAGTCCCTTCGAGTCACTTGCACAAATGGCACGATGCATGTTCACTTGCTTGTGTAGTGACAGCCAAATTGTCACCATTCGGCAGTGGGAT
This sequence comes from Hyla sarda, assembly GCF_029499605.1. Taxonomy (NCBI): domain Eukaryota; kingdom Metazoa; phylum Chordata; class Amphibia; order Anura; family Hylidae; genus Hyla; species Hyla sarda. The sequence continues at coordinate 324,703,438 of NC_079191.1, forward strand.
GACTTCTGGCTTTCCACCTTGTTGGACCCTCACTACTTTTTTATACCCACTGAGAAGGAGGACAAACTGACCTACTACAGAGACATCCTACGTAGTCAGTTGGCCGATGTCTATCTGCACCATCGTCCATTCTCTCGCAGATCTGACTGGGGGGGGGGGGGCTCTGTGCTTACATTCCACTGCCATGGCTGCTGGGGAGTGGTGGGGTGGCAGGAGCACTACCAGCTCCATCAGCAGCAGCCTGAGTCTACATTTGCGGATGAGTAGCTTTCTTCAACCGCATAGTGAAGCAACTAATCAGCAGCAGCAGGTAGACCTTTAACAGGACCTGAAACAACAGGTGCTGGCATACTTGACCCTGCCAACCCACATTGAAGATCCACTGGACTTCTGGGCAGCCAAACTGGATTTGTGGCTGCAAGTAGCAGAGTTTGCCCTGGAAAAGCTGTCCTGCCAGGCCAGAAGTGTGGCATCAGAGCAGGTGTTTAGTGTGGAGGGGGCCATAGTAACCTCAAGGAGAACTTGACTGTCCACCAAAAAAATGTGGAGCGACTGACCTTTGTCCAGATGAATCAGGCTTGGATCAGCCAGAATTTCCACCCACCAATGCCTGATGCATCAGACTAGATTATCCATAGAGCCACACCAACACTTTGACAAAAGAGACTGGTTTCTTCTGCCTAGCTGCCTCAGCTACTATTCTGATCCTGGCACCCGCCTGATGCCACACATCTGATGCCAAGTGCTCCTTCTTTCACCCACCTTCTTCAGCGAGTACTGGTATTGCCACCCACCGCCCACTCTGTCACTAGGTCACTTTCAGGACCCCTGATGCTGCTGCTGCCACTGCCACCTCCAGGCTTTGTCATTGTGCTGCCATATGATTTCCTCATGCTGCTGCTGCCACCTCCAAGCTCTGTCATTGTGCCGCTCTGTGGCCTACATAGGCTGCCGCCACCTTCAGGCTGTGTCATTCTGCCACCATATGGTCTCCTCATGCTGCTGCCACCTCCAGGCTGTGTCATTGTTCCGCCATATGGTCTCCTCAGGCTGCTGCCACCTTCAGGCTGTGTTATTCTGCCGTCATATGGTCTCCTCATGCTGCTGCCACCTCCAGGCTGTGTCATTCTTCTGCTATATGGTCTCTTCATGCTGCCGCCACCTCCAGGCTCTGTCATTGAGCTGCACTGCGGCCTACATAGGCTGCCGCCACCTCCAGGCTCTGTCATTGAGCTGCTCTGCGGCCTACATAGGCTGCCGCCACCTCCAGGCTCTGTCATTGTGCTGCTCTGCGGCCTACATAGGCTGCCGCCACCTCCAGGCTGTGTCATTCTGCCGCCATTTGGTCTCCTCATGCTGCCGCCACCTCCAGGCTGTGTCATTCTGCCGCCATATGGTCTCCTCATGCTGCCCCCACCTCCAGGCTGTGTCATTCTGCTGCCTTATGGTCTCTTCATGCTGCTGCCACCTCCAGGCTTTGTCATTGTGCTGCTCTGCGCCCTACATAGGTTGCAACCACCTCCAGGTTGTGTCATTCTGCCGCCATTTGGTCTCCTCATGCTGCTGCCACCTCCTGGCTTTGTCATTGTGCTCTCATGTGGTCTCCTCATGCTTCCGCCACCTCCAGGCTGTGTCATTCTGCAGCCATATGGTCTCCTCATGCTGCTGCCACCTAAAGGCTCTGTCATTGTGCCACCATGTGGTCTCCTCATGCTGCCACCACCTCCAGGCTGTGTCATTCTGCTGCCATATGGTCTCTTCATGCTGCCGCCACCTCCAGGCTGTGTTATTCTGCTGCCATATGGTCTCCTGATGCTGCTGCCACCTCCAGGCTGTCTCATTCTGCTGCCATATGGTCTCCTCATGCTTCTGCCACCTCCAGGCTCTGTCATTGTGCCACCATGTGATCTCCTTGTTTTATTATTGATTTTGTGATAATACAGTATGTTTTTCAAAGTAAACTTCGGGCCCCCGGGACATTCCGTCATGAGCATCAGGGGGGCGGGGAGCTGAGAGGCAGGGGCTGGGACAAGCGGTAGCTTGCCTCACGGCGGACCACCAGCTCGTTTTTAAAATACAAGTACAAGCTTTTTCACTTCTGCAACTTATACACTGCCGCAATTATACACTATTGGAGCTTGAATTACTGCAGCTGCTGGCACCAGACTTGCTCTACAATGGGTCCTTAAAAAAGGATTTAAAGTTTGCTCATTCCATTTACCAAACTGTCATTGTGCCGCCATGTGATCTCCTCATGCTGCTGCACATTAAACTTGTTAATCTCTTCAAAATCTTCTATTGACATTTAAAAAATCTCTTTAATCTCTTCAATTGTGATACCATATGGTCTCCTAACCATGCTGCCACATCCAGACTCATATCATTGTTCCGCTCTGCAGCAGTGATTCTAATAACGATGCCTGTAATCAGCATGTCATACTGAATAACAGTATTATTTCACTACCCCAGCACACTCCCTATGCGTGTTAAGGCAAGGAAAAGTGTTCTACACCCCTGCGGAGGCTCTATGTAGCCTGGAAATAGCCGTTTTTAATAAAAAATTTGCCCCAAATAAATTTGGATTGAACCAAATTTTGGGGGAAAATTCGGCGAATCGGCCAAATCGAATTTTTCTAAAATTGGCCTATCTCTAGTCAACATACATATCTACTACATATAAATCCCCAAATCAGAATCAGTATAATTTATTCTACCCAACTTCTAACATTTTATACTTCTGCCTAATTGGGTAGCTAGAGCTGTAGAAAATAATACATATAACGTACAAGTAGTTTCTATATAGATCATGTACATAAGAACTTTATCCTTTGAACTACTAAAATATTAGAAGGTTATATAATTTCCATTGTATACTAGTTCTTTAATAATTTAATCTTTAATACAACCAAAATTAAAGGGGTTATCCAGGAATGAAAAAACACAGCTAATTTCTTTCAAAAACAGCTCCACGTCTGTCTCCAGGTTGGGTGTGGCTTTACAACTTGGCTCCATTCACTTCAATGGAACTGAGCTGCAGAACCACAGCCAACCTGGAAACAGACGGGGAACGTTTAAAAAAAAAAGAAAAAATTAGCTCTGTTTATCTATACCCGGATAACCCCTTTAACCCCTTAACGACGAAGGACGTGTATTTACGTCCTCCGCCGGCTCCCGCGATATGCCGCTGGGTCACGCGGTTTCCCCGCGGCATATCGGGTCGGTCCCGGCGGCTAACAACGTCCGGGACCCGCGGCTAATACAGGACATCACCGATCGCGGTGATGCCCTGTATTAACCCTTCAGATGCAGCTATCAAAGCTGACCGCCGCGTCTGAAGTGAAAGTGACCCGGCTGCTCAGTGGGGCTGTTCGGGACCGCCGCGGTGAAAACCGCCGCGTCCCGAACAGCTTACAGGACACCGGGAGGGCCCTTACCTGCCTCCCGGTGTCCGATTGACGAATGACTGCTCCGTACCTGAGATCCAGGCAGGAGCAGTCAAGCGCCGATAACACTGATTATAGGCGCGTTAATACACGCCAGTGATCAGCATGAGAGATCAGTGTGTGCAGTGTTATAGGTCCCTATGGGACCTTTAACATTGCAAAAAAAAAAAAAGTAAAAAAAAAAAGTGTTACTAAAGGTCATTTAACCCCTTCCCTAATAAAAGTTTGAATCCCCCCCCCTTTTACCATAAAAAAATAAAACTGTGTAAATAAAAATAAAAATATGTGGTATTTCCGCGTGCGTAAATGTCCAAACTATAAAAATATATCGTTAATTAAACTGCACGGTCAATGGCGTACATGTAAAAAAAATCCAAAGTCCAAAAAAGCGTATTTTTGGTCACTTTTTATACCATTAAAAAATGAATAAAAAGTGATCAAAAAGTCCGATCAAAACAAAAATGGTACCGATAAAAACTTCAGATCACGTCAAAAAAAATTAGTCCTCATACCGCCATGTACGTATAAAAATAAAAAAGTTATAGGGGTGAGAAGAGGACATTTTTAAACGTATAAATTTTCCTGCATGTAGTTATGATTTTTTCCAGAAGTGTGACAAAATGAAACCTATATAAGTAGGGTATCATTTTAACCATATGGACCTAAAGAATAATGATAAGGTGTAATTTTTACCAAAATATGCACTGCGTAGAAACGGAAGCCCCCAAAAGTTACATAATGGCGTTTTTCTTCGATTTTGTCGCCCAATGATTTTTTTTTTTGTTTCTCCGTGGATTTTTGGGTAAAATGACTAATGTCCCTGCAAAGTAGAATTGGTGAGGCAAAAAATAAGCCATAATATGGATTTTTAGGTGGAAAATTGAAAGGTTTATGATTTTTAAAAGGTAAGAAGGAAAAAAACTAAGTGCAAAAACTGAAAAACCCTGCGTCCTTAAAGGAGTACTCCGGTGCACACTTTTTTCATGTTATCCTGTCCGGACTGCAAAATAAAAGAAAATGCACTTTATCTTACCTGCCAATGAGCCCCCGGAGCGCCGGTACAGGTGTTCGGTCCCCGGGCTGTATTCTTCTTACTTCCGGTTAGCCCGGCACATCACACAGAGCTCCAGCCTATCACTGGCTGAGGCGGGACATCGCTGCGGCCAGTGATAGGCTGAAGCTCCGTGTGACGTGCCGGGCTAACCGGATGTAAGAAGAATACAGCATGGGGACCGAACACCTGTACCGGCGCTCCGGGGGCTCGTTGGCAGGTAAGATAAAGTGCGTTTTCTTTTATTTTGCAGCCCGGACGGGATAACATGAAAAAAGTGTGCACCGGAGTACTCCTTTAAGGGGTTAAGAAGTTGTATTTTTATCCCCTATGTGAATGTAACATATAAAACGTATTTGCTTTTTAGAGTTCACTACAGACCTTACCAGTGAGCACAATACTGATGGGACAGAATGCACAATGGGAGGGATTTATCATTGGTTTTACCCTGCTTCTGTGGTGTTGACTTGTAGCACAATTTGTCTCAGTTGCTGTTACGAGACTCTTTATTGCGACTTTTCAACTGTAATTTAAAAAAAAAAGTGTACTAGCACTATATTTATCGCATACCATGCAACCATTTCATAAAATTGGTGCACATGCACATTACCACCAAACAAATTAAAGGTGTACATAAATTGTTCACCTACAGCACCCTTGATAAATTCCCTCCACTGACAATCGGTGACAGCTTCTGTATAGACACTTATTTTCTTCATCTGGTCCAGACCTCTTTCAGCAAGAGTTGTCCACCCAGAAATATTTGGTTCCTTACCTCTTCAGTAAAACCTAATCATCTAAACTACGACAAGCTTCTCAAAGTCCCACACACAGTATTCCCTAAATCATATGCTCTCTACACTGTGTCCTCAGAATAGAACACTGGTACTCACTGTGCCACCGAAAAATAGCCAAGCTGTACAAGATCACCGATAGAACTGATCAATACTATGACAATGCATATTACTGAACAGTACACAGAAATCTAATGATTGCTATTAATAGTCTCTGAGCTATTAAAGTATAATGTTTATTATCCTGTACGGTGAGTGGCATAAACATAAAAAAAAAAACTGAACAGCAGAAATGCAAATCTTTGGTCACTTCATATGCCCAAAAAATGACCAGAAAGCTATTAAAAATTTCCATCAAAGCAACAATGGTACCGACAAAAACTACAGATCATGGTGAAAAAAAAAAAGATTCCTTTTACAGCCCCGTATACAAAAAAAAAAAAAAAAAAAGTTAAAAGGGTCATTATATCCTGGCAACTCTAAGTAAGATAAAGGGCAGCCCTGCTCCAGATCCAAAATAAGTTGAGACCTTACATAACTCTTAGGAGCACTTCTTTTCTTCCAGTTCAACCTTGTATGTGATGACGCTTGGAAGCTGGATCTGTTTCAATCATTTGTGAACCTTGGATTCTTTATTGGCTCTATATTTATTGGATATATTGCAGACAGGTACTGTACTGTTTATTAAGTGTTCAACTGTGTAACACAATTGAAGTATTATTTATATTGTATTTTTAAGAGAAAGGGGGAGATTTACTAACTGCAATATTTGGGACACATTACATTAGTAAAGTTGCAGCCATTTTCAGTCTGCGGGATTTATAAAGAGACACACACCTATTAATAAATCCAGTGGCTGCTAGAAGCTGGCATATATTTCAGTGACTTTCGGTGTCACCTGTCAGCTCAAAAGTTACAGTTGAGGATGGCAAGCTACAGCACATCCCCTCAATGCGAGGCCAAGCCCTCTTTCTGCCTCCTTCATCCCTCCTTGACGCCCTGTTGGCACAGGCGATGTACATGCTCCAAATGTCTCTCATTTTGATGCATAAATGGTGATTTTGTTTAAAAAAAAAAAAAAAAAAAGCCATTTATGCACAAAAATGTTTGATATTTGGGCATCTACACCACTGGTGCAGCTTATTAAATCTCCCCAAAAAAAAGGTATTGGTTGTATTGATAAAAAAAAAACTTTATATGCATATTATTTTTCAGATTTGGTCGCAAACCATGCTTATTAATATCACTCTTCATCAGTGCTGTGTTTGGTGTCCTTGTGGCATTTGCTCCAACATATCCATGGCTTGTTACCTTTCGCTTCATTCAAGGATTAGTTAGCAAAGGCAGTTGGTTGTCAGCATATGTTCTAGGTAAGCTAAAGAACTGAAGTAAACTTTACTGAACTTTACTGGTTTTGTCTCTGTTCCCAGTCATTAAAGTGCAAATCGAGTTTCAAGCCTGTGCGTTCTTCAGCTCCAGAGTTAGGAAATGCTGGACAGAACAGATGCCAAGCCAACCATACCACTCTTAGCAAAATTCCATATACAAGCCCTTTTCTGATGAATGGGACTGGTGCAAGGAACTTTGCTGAGAGTGGTAGGGCTGCCTCGGCAACTGTACAACCCAGCGTAACCTACACCTCCCCATGCTGGGGCTGGAAAAGGGAATTTAGTTTGTCTTGTCCCTGTCAGCCCCATAAAACATAATTAGAACAACAACATTAATAATTGAAATAATAAAAATAATAAAAAAGTGCTACTATACTGTGTATGTACAAAATGAATGCCTTACAAAACAGCTCATTTGCAAAAAATATAGCCTAAAAAATGTCCATGTTTTCATGAAGCCAAGACTCAGATTAGTCCCATTGACTGAGGATAATCTGTGTTTAAAACTGTGGCAACATTTTCAGCCAAAGATATGTGACAAAAAACTAAGGGTATGCCTCAGATTTCTTCCACATATTTAATGGTATATTTTTCCTATGGAAAAATACCTTGTGGGGCCTTGGCCTTAAAATTCCCTTGGTCCTTAAAGGGGTCATCCCACAAAATGGAAAAAAGCTCTGGAGTAATGTTACATGCAAATGGATCCTGTGTAATTTTCACCTTTTATAGTCCCTTTCCCCTGCAGCTCTAGTCTTTTTATTTTCTGTGGGCAGGCGCCATTGTGAATCATGTGATCAGGAAGCAATTGTATTTTCCAGGATGCCTTGCAGATTGGCCCTTGTTACATAGTTACATAGTTAGTACGGTCAAAAAAAAAAAGTTCAACCAGGGAATTGAAGGGTAGGGGTGTGGTGAGATATTGGGGGAAGGGATGGGATTTTATATTTCTGCATAAGCATTAATGTTATTTTGTTCCAGGAATGTATCTAAGCCTGTTTTAAATTTATTAATCGTTCCTGCTGTGACTAGTTCCTGTGGTAGACTGTTCCATAAATTCACAGATCTTACGGTAAAGAAGGCGTCTCCCCTTGAGACTAAACCTTTTCTTCTCCAAACGGAGGGAGTGCCCCCTTGTCCTTTGAGGGGGCTTAACCTGGAACAGTTTTTCTACATATGTTTTTTTATGGGCCATTTATATACTTATATACGTTTATCATATCCCCCCTTAAACGTCTCTTCTCAAGACTAAACAATTGTAACTCCTTTAATCGCTCCTCATAGCTAAGATGTTCCATGCCCCATATTAGTTTAGTCACGCATCTCTGCACCCTTTCCAGCTCCGCAGTGTCCCTTTTATGGACAAGCGACCAAAACTGAACAGCATATTCCAGGTGAGGCCGTACCAATGCTTTATAAAGGGGGAGTATTATGTCCCTGTCCCTCGAGTCCATGCCTCTTTTGATACATGACAATATCTTGCTGGCTTTGGAAGCAGCAGCCTGACATTGCATGCTATTCTGTAGTCTGTGATCAACAAGTACACCCAGATCCTTCTCTCCAGTGACTCTGCCAGTTTAATCCCCCCTAAAACATAAGATGCATGCAGGTTATTAGTACCCAGATGCATAACTTTATATTTATCCCCATTGAACCTCATTTGCCAAGTGGATGCCCAGACACTTAGTCTATCCAAGTCATCTTGTAACTTATGCACATCCTCTATAGACTGTACTGTGCTACAAAGCTTGGTGTCATCTGCAAAGATAGAAACAGAGCTGTTAATACCATCCTCTATATCATTGATAAATAAATTAAACAACAGCGGGCCCAGTACAGAACCTTGGGATACACCACTAATAACCGGGGACCAATCAGAGTACGAATCATTGACCACCACTCTCTGGGTACGATCCATGAGCCAGTGTTCAATCCAGTTACAAACTAAAGTTTCCAAGCCCAAAGACCTTAACTTACCTGTCAGACGACTATGAGGGACAGTATCAAACGCTTTAGCAAAATCCAGAAACACTATATCCACAGCCATTCCTCTGTCAAGGCTTCTACTCACCTCTTCATAAAAGCAAATTAGATTGGTTTGACAACTTCTATCCTTAGTAAACCCATGCTGGCTATCACTTATAATACAATAAACCCTATGTATTCCTGTATGTAGTCCCTTATGAGTCCTTCAAACAATTTACCCACAATGCACGTTAAACTTACCGGTCTAAAATTTCCTGGGGAAGACCTAGAGCCCTTTTTGAAGATTGGTACCACATTCGCCTTGCGCCAGTCCCTTGGCACAATACCAGACACCAGAGAATCTCTAAATATCATGAACAAGGGTACAGATATTACTGAACTTACCTCTCTAAGAACTCTTGGGTGTAATCCATCTGGTCCTGGAGATTTGCTTACATTTACTTTACTTAACTTACCTTGTGCCATCTCTACATTAACCTCTTAAGGACCCAGGACGTACGGGGACGTCCCCGCACCCTGGGCTTTAAGGACCCAGGACGTCCCCGTACGTCCTGGCGTTTTCTGGTCCCTGCTGCGCGCCGGGCAGAGATCGGAACTGGATGCCTGCTGAAATCCTTTAGCAGGCATACAGGGCAAACGCCGAGGGGGGCCATGTAGGCCCCCCATGTCGGCGATCGCCGCAAATCGCAAGGGAAATCGCCCTTGCGATCTGCGGCGATATCGGCCTGATCGGGTCTCTGGGACCCGACCGCCCGGTAATTTCGCATGATCTCGGCTGTCACAGACAGCCAGGACCATGCTAACGTATAGGAGCGAGGTGGCAAGCCTGCCATCTCCTCCTATTCCCTGCGATCTGTCGGTTGGTTAACCGACCAATCGCAGGAGGGGGGGCGGTTACTTCCTCCCGTCCTGCCCGGCCACTTGAAGTCCGGAGAGGACGGGAGGAAGACCGGAGGACGCGGCGGGGGACGGGGGACTGCTGGGGACCGGCCCCGGTACTGACCTCGTCCCTGAAGACCCGGATCCCGGCGAGGAAGATGGCGGCGGCGACGACAGGTGAGTATATCTTCAGCCGCGGTCGAGCCCTTTACAGCAATGCACGTCGCCGTAAAGAGACATGCATTGCTGTATTAGGACCCTGTAAACTACAACTCCCAACATGCCCAGACAGTCCTTGGCGTCTGGGCATGCTGGGAGTTGCAGTTTTGCAACTTCTGGAGGTCCACAGTTTTTGGACCACTGTGCCCTTCCAGATGTTGCAAAACTACACATCCTCAGCATGCCCTTACTGTCCAGGCATGCTGGGAGTTGTAGTTCTGTAACATCTGGCCCTTCAGATGTTACAGAACTACAACTCCCAGCATGCCTGGACAGTTTTGGCATACTGGGAGTTGTAGTTTTGCAACATCTGGAAGGGCACAGATTGGGAACCACTGTATTAGTGGTCTGCAAACTGTAGTCCTCCAGATGTTGCAAAACTACAACTCCAAGCATGCTGGGAGTTGTAGTTCGGCAACATCTGGCTCTAAAGATGTTGCCGAACTACTACTCCTAGCATGCTTGAGAATGTTTGGGAGTTGTGGTTTTGCAACAGCTGGAGGCACACTGGTTGGGAAACATTGTCTGTTTCCTAACTCAGTGTTTCCCAACCCGTGTGCCTCCAGCTGTTGCAAAACTATAACTACCAGCATGCACTGAGACTGTGCATGCTGGGAGTTGTAGCTTTGCAACAGCTGGAGGTCCCCCCCCTGTGAATGTACAGGGTACATTCACATGGGCAGGGGGCTTACAGTGAGTATCAGGCTGCAAGTTTGCAATGCAGCAAATTTTGCGCGGCAGCTCAAACTCGCAGTGGGAAACTTGCTGTAACCCCCGCCCATGTGACTGTACCCTAAAAACACTACATATACACAAACCCCTACACAGCCCCCCTCCCCTCCCCAATAAAAATGAAAAACGTCTGGTACGCCACTCTTTCCAAAATGGAGCCTCCAGCTGTTGCAAAACAACAACTCCCAGTATTGCCGGACAGCCGTTGACTGTCCAGGCATGCTGGGAGTTTTGCAACAGCTGGAGGCACCCTGTTTGGGAATCACTGGCGTAGAATACCCCTATGTCCACCCCTATGCAAATCCCTAATTCAGGCCTCAAATGCACATGGCGCTCTCACTTTGGAGCCCTGTCATATTTCAAGGCAACAGTTTTGGGACACATATGGGATATCGCCGTACTCGGGAGAAATTGCCTAACAAATCTTGGTGGTCTTTTTCTCCTTGGGGTCTACACCAGCATGTTAGTGTAAAAAAATAAACTTTTTACACTAACATGCTGGTGTTGCCCTATACTTTTCATTTTGAAAAGAGGTAAAGGGGAGAAAAGCCCCCCAAAATTTGTAACGCAATTTCTCCCGACTACGGAGATACCCCATATGTGGGCGCAAAGTGCTCTGGGGGCGCACAACAAGGCCCAGAAGGGAGAGTGCGCCATGTACATTTGAGGTGATTTGCACAGGGCTGGCTGATTGTTACAGTGGTTTTGACAAACGCAAAAAAAAAAAAAAAAACACGTGACCCCATTTCGGAAACTACACCCCTCACGGAATGTAATGAGGGGTGCAGTGAGAATTTACACCCCACAGGTGTCTGACAGATCTTTGGAACAGTGGGCTGTGCAAATTAAAAATTTTGTACAGCCCACTGTTCCAAAGATCTGACAGACACCAGTGGGGGGTAAAAGCTCTCAAAAAGCCAAATATGACTCCTTTTCTTCTGAGCATTGTAGTTCGCCCGTAGTGCACTTCAGGTCAACTTATGGGGTACCTCCATACTCAGAAGAGATGTGGTTACAAATTTTGGGGGGTATTTTCTGCTATTAACCCTTGCAAAAATGTTAAATTTGGGGGAGAAACACACCTTTTAGTTATTTTTTTTTTTTTACGTATGCAAAAGTCATGAAACCCCTGTGGGGTATTAAGGCTCACTTTATTTCTTGTTACGTTCCTCAAGGGGACTAGTTTCTAAAATGATATGCCATGTGTTTTTTTTTGCTGTCCTGGCACCATAGGGGCTTCCTAAATGCGACATACCCCCGAGCAAAATTTGCTCTCAAAAAGCCAAATATGACTCCTTCTCTTCTGAGCATTGTAGTTCACCCATAATACACTTCAGGTCAACTTATGGGGTACCGCCATACTCAGAAGAGATGGGGTTACAATGTTTGGGGGTATTTTCTGCTATTAACCCTTGAAAAAATTTGAAATTTGGGGGGAAACACACATTTTAGTGAAATTTTATTTTTATTTTTTTACATATGCAAAAGTCGTGAAACCCCTGTGGGGTATTAAGGCTCACTTTTTTCCATGTAACATTCCTAAAGGGGTCTAGTTTCCAAAATGGTATGCCATGTGGGGGATTTTTGCTGTTCTGGCACCATAGGGGCTTCCTAAATGCAACATGCCCCCCAAAAACCATTTCAAAAAAACGTACTCTCCAAAATCCCCTTGTCGCTCCTTCGCTTCTGAGCCCTCTACTGCGCCCGCCGAACACTTTACATAGACATATGAGGTATGTCCTTACTCGAGAGAAATTGGGCTACAAATATAAGTATACATTTTCTCCTTTTACCCCTTGTAAAAATTCAAAAATTGGGTCTACAAGAACATGCGAGTGCAAAAAATGGAGATTGTGAATTTTCTCCTTCACTTTGCTGTTATTCCTGTGAAACACCTAAAGGGTTAAAACGCTGACTGAATGTCATTTTGAATACTTTGGGGGGTACAGTTTTTATAATGGGGTCATTTGTGGAGTATTTCTAATATGAAGACCCTTCAAATCCACTTCAAACCTGAACTGGTCCCTGAAAAATTGTGAGTTTGGAAATTTTGTGAAAAATTGGAAAATTGCTGCTGAACTTTGAAGCCCTCTGGTGTCTTCCAAAAGTAAAAACACGTCAATTTTATGATGCAAACATAAAGTAGACATATTGGAAATGTGAATAAAAATAAAAATTATTTGGAATATCCATTTTCCTTACAAGCAGAGAGCTTCAAAGTTAGAAAAATGCTAAATTTTCAAATTTTTCATCAAATTTTGGGATTTTTCACCAAGAAAGGATGCAAGATACCACAAAATGTTACCACTATGTTAAAGTAGAATATGTCACGAAAAAACAATCTCGGAATCAGAATGATAAGTAAAAGCATCCCAGAGTTATTAATGTTTAAAGTGACAGTGGTCAGATGTGCAAAAAATGGCCGGGTCCTAAGGCTTAAAATGGCTGGGTCCTTAAGGGGTTAAACCAGTTCAGTACATTACATGATGTGTAACCAGCACTGACCTGTCCAATGTCAGCTCCTCCTTCTTCCATAGTATATACCATTCACTAGCTCCGCCTTCTCTTGATCGCCCGTGACAACCTCCCCATTATCATTATTAAGGGGTCCTACATGCTCTGTCCTTGTTTTTTTTTGCATTTATATATCTAAACAAATATTTAGGATCAGTTTTGCTTTCTTTGGCCATCTGTCTCTCATTTTGAATTTTTGCTGTTTTTATTACATTTTTACAGATTTTATTAAGCTCTTTGTACTGTTTAAATTTTATAGCTGACCCATCAGATTTGAATTTTTTGAAGGCTATTTTTTGTTGTTTATTGCTCTTTAAACATCATTTGTCAGCCTTGCAGGATTTAGTTTTAATCATTTATATTTGTTCCCCTTTGGTATATATTTAGCTGTATAGTTATTTAGAGTTGATTTAAAGATGTCCCATTTACCTTCTGTATCAGTATTTGAGAACACCTCCCCCCAGTCTATGTCCTGTAGTGCAGCTCTCAGCCCAGGGAAGTTTGCCTTTTTAAAGTTATATGTTTTTGCCTTCCCCGCCTGTCTTTGTTTTCTACATTTTAAATCAAAAGTAACTATATTGTGGTCGCTATTACCAAGGTTTTCCCGCACAGTTACATTACCAACCAGCTCTGCGTTGTTGGAAATGATCAGATCCAACAAGGCATCACTTCTTGTTGGGTCCTTCACAAACTGGCCCATAAAATTATCCTGCAATAAATTTAGGAATTGTCGCCCCTTTGAAGTTTTAGCCAACCCCCGACCCCAATCTATGTCTGGATAGTTAAAATCTCCCATTATTATCACTGTACCGGCCCGGGCGGCCCTCTCTATTTGTTTATGCAGCCGACCTTCTATTTCCTCAGTGATATTAGGGGGTCTGTAGATTACACCAAATATTATTTTTTCAGTATTTCCCTCCTTTTGTAATTCTACCCACAGTGATTCCACATCCTCAGAATCATCACACACTATGGCATTGTTCACACTGACTTTCATACCACTTCTTACATACAGACAGACTCCACCACCTTTCCTGTTCATTCTATCCTTGCGAAACAATGTAAACCCCAACAGATTGACAGCCCAGTCATGCGAGGAGTCCAGCCATGTCTCAGTGACCCCAACTATATCAATATGTTCCTCAAGTATCAAGGCCTCCACCTCCCCCATTTTATTTGCTAGGCTTCTGGCATTTGTGAACATACACTTTACATTTCCATCCTTTATGTTATTGGGGTTAATGGGATTCAAGGGTGTAGGTTTTATTTTCCTATGAAGCCTATTCCTATTAACTATCCTAACCCCTCCCTCCGCTCCACCCGCAGGTACATTAATAATTCCCACCTCTCTACCTACGCTATCTTCTGCCTCTTTGCTGTAGGTTCCCTCCCCCCAAGTCCCTAGTTTAAACACTCCTCCACCCTTCTAGCCATCTTCTCCCCAAGCACAGCTGCACCCTCCCCATTGAGGTGCAGCTCGTCCCTACGGTAGAGCCGGTAACCGACAGCGAAGTCGGCCCAGTTCTCCATGAACCCAAACCCCTCCTTCCTACACCAGCTTCTGAGCCACTTGTTTACCTCCCTAATCTCCCGCTGCCTCTCTGGTGTGGCTCGTGATACTGGTAGTATTTCAGAAAAACTACCTTGGAGGTCCTTGCCTTAAGCTTGCGGCCTAAGTCCCTGAAATCATTTTTAAGGACTCTCCACCTGCCTCTTACTTTGTCATTGGTGCCATTTGTTAAATGTGTTTTCCAAGATTAGGAAAATACTGTCTCTTTCGTGTCCACAGGTTGGTTGTAGTACTGCAGTTCAGTCACATTCACTCCAACAGAGCTGAGCTGCAAAACCAGACACAATCTATAGAGAGGAGTGGTGCTATTTTTGCAAGAGAGGCAGTATTTTTCTAATCCTGGATAACCTCTTTAATGTCACAGTTACCAGAGCTCATTTTCTCCCCTGTCCCTATAAATTTATCCTTCTTTTTTATTATATGTGCTTCATATAGTTTTTTTAAGCACTTCTATAAGCATTGTGAGACATGAGAATGATGGTTGGAGATGGCTACATTTCCCCAAGACACCTGTCATATGAATTTCAGGAATTTCATATGAATTTCATATGAATTTCATATGGTTTCAGGAAGTGTGTGGTAACCACAGGAGGAGTATGATGTGAGTAGTAGTCCCTTAATGTTTGTATCATGTTCCCAAATTATGTTAACTCCCATATATCCCTTCTGTGTCCCACATATCTTTTCAAAGTAAAGCTGTTCCCACAAACAAAGCCTAGGAGCGAGACTTTAAAAAGCCAGGGTTCAGGTAAACAACTTTAATTTGACTTTTCTCCTGATACAATCCAGTATAATACATATAAAGAAACACAGTCACAGTAGTCGGCACTCCAACCCGAGGAGAATCCTGAGCAATGAGGTGCACAATGGAAGTAGTAGCAGTTATAACAGAAAAGTGTGGGGTGCGTATTCTAAGAAACACAGTTCTAGTAAATCCAGCAACGTAGAAAATGAATTCGCACTCACCTCTCTAGAACTGACAAAAGCCGTTTTTTAATCAACTTCAACAGGTAAGGTGCATGGTGCTATACAAGGACAAGACGTGGCTCTCCCAAGCAAATGG
Organism: Hyla sarda; assembly: GCF_029499605.1. Classification (NCBI taxonomy): domain Eukaryota; kingdom Metazoa; phylum Chordata; class Amphibia; order Anura; family Hylidae; genus Hyla; species Hyla sarda. Next base: position 324,719,074 of record NC_079191.1, read on the forward strand.
GTGACAGCTGTCCTCAGACCCTATATAATACATATACATGAATGTAGCTTGAGATAAAACAGCTTGGATAGTGCAACTTTGGGATTGAGGAGAAGTAAAATCTAGTCATGGTCACTTTAAATTATACTTATTATGCAGATATGTTTTTTTTAGGAATAACCGTTTAGTGCTTTGGCATGTGTTTGTAAAGATGTCTGCTACACATATCCAAAGTGTAACAGTTATCTGATGCACTAGCTTATTGTCCAAATTACAGAAATGAACTGGACGAAAATTTAAGGACTTACTCCACTTACTTGTGGCAAACTGTGACATGACTCCAGGGTGAAGTTCTCCCTGACGTGGTAGAGAGGCTGGCATTGGTCTCACCGGAGGACAATTTTAGGACCGGTGAAGACACAACAATGCCCTTGTACAACTAATCCTTGCTAAATCTCTTGAAGAAATGCTGAAGAGCAGAAATATTTTAGCATTGGGGCTACAGAATTACTTTGTTGCAAACAAGACTAGTGACTTCAACGTGGCCTATACGTCAGAAGTATGACTGACATTAACAGTACCTAGCCTCACTGGCATTTGTCACCTCAGGAAGAAGACAGTATAACAGAGCTAAGGTACTTACATGTGCTCCTTACATGATCTGACACCAGTCTTTTTCTAGGAGGCTATAAACAGACAAAAGAGCGCTTCATAGCGTAAAACAGCAATGCTGGGGGAATCGCTGAATGTAACTGGTGCTTACCCCAAGTCGTTGTGCACACAATACACAACAATGGAAAAGAGCATAAGATATATGAGTTCCTCCTGCAGCCTTCCTGCCCGGGTGCAATGAATCGATCAGGGAAATGCTTCAGAACAGAAACGCAGAATCATCCGGTACTGAAGGGACCAACAACCTGGTTGATAGTAAGGAAGTTTATTTGGACCAGCTGGTCCAAATAAACTTCCTTGCTATCAACCTGGTTGTCGGTCCATCCAGCGCTGGATGATCCTGTGTTTCTGTTTTGAAGCATTTCCCTGAACGATTTTTCTAGGAGGGGCATGTTCGCTGATTTAGACCAGATAATATAAAGGCCAAAAAAGTACCTGAACCTATCCATCAACTATATTGCATATGGAAGAGTGATATCTGGTCGAGACATTAATACCTGATTTTCTCTGCTCTACCCACTATGCACATGGTGAGATATTTAGGGTCATTGTGAATGAGAAGGGCCAGGGCCTCCACTGTCATTGCAAAAAGAAGCTAACCTCAGCTTCACCCAATCTCTACCAAGCATGATTCCCATCTGGATTGATACCTAGACTCTCCTAATATTGTCAGAGGTTAACTTTCCGGGGACATGGCTTAGGCATAGAGCTGTGAAGACACTACTTCAGGGAGCTTCATGTCAGAAACATTTTTCTAATAGTTTTGCCCAACTGTATTGTCCTCTATGGATTGCCTAGACAGTGCTCCACTCACCTGCATGCCTTGCCACACACTAAGCCTCCCTCCTGCTGAGAAATAGTAGGTACTCTCAAGCACTGTGATCTGGCTTGGCCTCCAGGTGCCATTCGAAGATGTCCGCCACCAAAACAGTCTTGGTAGCTGCCTCTGCCTGCTCTTTCTCTCCAGTTTGGCTGGCCTTCCATTCTTCATGCTGGCTCTTCACTCTTCTCCCTTCCGGATGCCGCACTCACTGTATTGCCCCAGGGGCCTCTCCCTCAGTTCCAGCAGTGTGTGTTCCTCCAAGATGGTTGGTGGCTGCCTTTTCTTCCTCTCCCTCTTCACATAAGTGATGACTGGCTGCAGCATAGCCCAGGGTCCACTGTCCTCATGCCTGGACTCCTCCAACCCCTAGTACTTGTTCTCCATAGACTGTAATCCCCCTTTTCTGGACTGATGGTTCCAGTTGCCTCTCACTCCATGGCTTCTCCTCATGCTAATCTTCAAACCTCAGTACATGGTGAGTTGCCACTCATTAGGTCCTTCATTCAAGCTCTGCCATCCAAGGAGGACCTAGATGCTGCACTACAACGCATAGAAGATTCACAGCAGAAGGCCTTCGCTAAAGCACATTCAGATAGCAGTGAAAAGTCCGCACTTCAGCCATGAAGACTGCCAGATTTACTTAATTGCCTGTGTACAGGCAATGGAAATTACTGTATCCAACTCCAAGCTCTAATCTGGATGACTAAAAGAATAGAGGGAAATGTCCACCTGAAAGGGCTTCAAGAACTACACCCCCAGAATGACTTACAGCGCAGAGTCATGGGAATTTTCAAGATAGCTAAGAAATGCCTTATTTGCATTTGTTTGGGTGAACAGAGTGGCATGAGCTGTGACTGCTGAAAGGACGGGCCCTCATTTTATCATATGCTGTCTACATTACTAATTTGGCAAAGAACTCATCTTGCGCTTGGTGCCCTACTCTGGGTTGAAGCTATTCAAGTACGCTTGTTTACACCCACACCTTGTATATGAGATGCCTCCTTCAATCACTGTTAGCAAAAATCCAAGACCCCGGGGCGAGGTATTGCTGGGGACACGTTTTTCATTTTTCCTTTGTTGCCATACAGATGTTCCTGATCTCTGCTCTCTCTTGAATGAGGACTTGATCTCCATCCTGGAGATTGGCTCTCCATTGAACGTTTGGAATCTCTATCTCTACCTAAGGGTTTAGGGTTTATTTTTTCCTTCCTTAGGTTGTCTATCCATCTCTTCTAATAGTCTTACTTCCTACAAAATTTTTCCTTCTTGTCTTCCCCCTTTTTCTCTTCCCCATTCCCTGCCCCCCTCCCACAGCCCTTTAGTCCCCTTTACCCCTTTATCCCCTCTACATGGGCACAGGGATCTACCACTTCTGCATGGCTCTGTGATTGACATTCCCTTTTATGACCATGCCCTGGTAGTGTTCAAGGTTTCCTTGCCTTTCCGGTAACCCTTCCAGTGGCAATGGAAGCTGAACCCTTCTTTCTTGAAAGACCAAGTAGTCACTGATAATCTTTTTACTCTCTCTGACTACTTACTCACTAATACCTTGGAGGATACATCTCTGTGTTCTCTTAAAAAGCACATAAGTGTGTTGCTCAGGGGTTCTGATAACACATGGTGCACATCTTAAGAAAGAGAGGGGGTGTTTTGGCTTTTAAATTTCTGATGCAGCTCTGTGACTTGGAAATGCATCATAAGACTGCTCCCTCAAGCTCTGCCTTCTCCAGACATGAAGAGAGATACGCTCTCTTCTTCCTCCCAAGGCTAAGGCCTTCCTCACTAAGTGTTGGAGTAGTACTCTATTGACACCTCCAACCCTGCTGTTGTTGGCTTTGGTTTTCGGGATAGAATACTGTTATATATTCAGTGTTGTTATATCCTATTCAGTGAGGATGATGTACTAGCTCTCAAGTCGCCCCTTACAGAGGACAAATTGTCAATGGCGATTAAGCACAAATGGGGAAGGTCCCCAGCCAGGACAGATTTACCTTGGATGGCGTGAGGTATAAAGATCTGTATATAAAAAAGAAAATTGTCTGGCAATGTCCCAATTATCTAAAATTTAAACCATCAGAAGCCTTAAGTTTAAAGCCTTAAGTTTAAAGGGGTACTCCCGTGCCCCAGCATTCTGAACATTTTGTGACATCACGACCACCTGAGATCAGGACAATAAGAAAAAGATAACCAGGGCTTCCACACCTTCTGAAACCTATCCACCACGTCCTCCCATATAGCCGCGAGATTCTCAAACAGAACTATAAGATTAACCATGACAATAAAAGCATCCCAAGAGAGATCAGGTTGCTTACACCTAGTAGCGATATAGATACGGGAAGCTAACTACACAAAGTTAGATAAACGAAACAGTCTAAAGGCCATCCAAGAGGATTTGTCACTATGGAGACAAAAGGAGGGAGTAAAAGGACATGTTAACCCGGTAAAGTCACGTTGACGGTAGGGCAGCTCCACCATGTATGATGCATACTAGCGATACTAGAACAACCTCTGAAAAAATAAGGAGAAAAGGATGGAAACATAGTACGCAAATGAGCCGGAACATTCAAGGAAGTCTCCATCAACTTCTAGCTCCCTTTGTTCATTGCCTCGCAGCAAGCCTGTCAGTGGGATATGGATAATGTAGTATTAAAATCAGCTTTCCACTGTAACATATAATTAAATTTGTGGTCCTTGGATGGTGTATAAACCCCTTAAGGACCAGGCCAATTTTATTTTTGCATTTTCATTTTTTCCTCCGTACCTTCTAAAAATAATAACTCTATATATTTTCATATACAGACACATATGAGGGCTTGTTTTTTGTGTCATCAATTTTACTTTGTAATGACATCACTAATTTTTCCACAAAATGTATGCGCAACAAAACAAAAAAAACATTATTTATGTGGGGAAATTGAAAAGAAAACTGCAATTTATGAAATTTTTGAAGGTTTTTAAAACTGTAAAAATTACATGTTTTCTTTATTCTGTGAGTCAATACGATAAAAATTATACCCATGTTATATGCTTTTTTTTTTTTATAATTGTAACGCATTAAAAAAATCTCAAACTATTTTAACAAAATTAGTATGTTTAAAATTGCCCTATTTTGACCACCTATAACTTTCTAATTTTTCCGCATACAGGGTGGCGTGAGGGCTAATTTTTTGCGCCATGATCTGTAGTGTTTATTGGTACCACTTTTGCTTATATTTTACTGTTTAATCACTTTTTATTATTTCTTTTTTTTATTAAAATGTGACAAAAAAAAAGCTGTTTGCTGTCTGGGCATGCTGGGATTTGTAGTTTTGCAACATCTGGAGGGCCACAGTTTGGAGATCACTGTGTGGTGGTTTCTAAACCGTGGCCCTCTAAATCTTGCAAAACTACAACTCCCAGCATGCACGAACAGCAAACGGCTGTCTCGCCATGCTGGGAGTTGTAGTTGCGTACCTCCGGCTGTTGTATAACTACATCTCCCAGCATGCCCTTCGGCGATCAGTACATGCTGGGAGTTGTAGTTTTGCAACAGCTGGAGGCACACTGGTTGGAAAATACTGAGTTAGATAACAGAACCTAACTGAAGGTTTTCCAACTAGTGTGCCTCCAGCTGTGGCAACAGTAAAACTCCCAGCATGCACGGTCTGTCAGTGCATGTTGGGAGTTGTAATTTTGCAACAGCTGGAGGTTTCCCCCCCCCCCCCCCCAAGTGAATGTACAGGGTACATTCACACGGGCGGGTTTACAGTGAGTTTACTGCTTCAAGTTCGAGCTGCGGCAGCGCAAACTCCTAGCGGGAAACTCACCGTAAACCCCCGCCTGTGTGAATGTAACCTAAACACACTACACTAACACATAATAAAGGGTAAAACACTACATATACACCCCCTTACATTGTCCCCCCCAATAAAAATGAAAAATGTATTGTATAGCAGTGCTTCCAAAACGGAGCCTCCAGCTGTTGCAAAACAACAACTCCCAGCATTTCCTGACAGCCCCTGACTGTCCAGGCATGCTGGGAGTTTAGCAACAGCTGGAGGCACCCTGTTTGTGAATCAATGGCATAGAATACCCCTATGTCCACCCCTATGCAATCCCTAATTTAGTTCTCAAATGCGCATGGCACTCTCTCACTTTGGAGCCCTGTCGTATGTCAAGGAAACAGTTTGGGGCCACATATGGGGTATTTTCGTACTCAGGAGCAAATTTGCATTACAAATTTTGGGGGGCTTTTTCTCCATTTAACCCTTATGAAAAGGAAAAGTTGGAATCTACACCAGCCTGTTAGTGTAAACATTTTTATTTTTTTACACTAACATGCTGGTGCTGCCCCATACTTTTTATTTTCACAAGAGATAAAAGGAAAAAAGACCCCCCCAAAATTTGTAACGCAATTTCACGGAAATACCGCATATGTGGGTGTAAAATTCTCTGGGGGCGCACAACAAGGCTCAGGAGTGAGAGCGCACTATGTACATTTGAGGCCTAAATTGGTGTTTGCACAGCGGTTCTGACACATATGCAAAATAAATAAATACCCACATGTGACCCCATTTTGGAAACGACACCCCTCATGGAACATAACAAGTGGTATAGTGAGCCTTAACACCCCACAGGTGTTTTAAGAATTTTTGTTAAAGTTGGATGGGAAAATGAAAAAACATTTTTTAAACTAAAATGCTGACGTTACCCTTAATTTTTCATTTTCACAAGGGAAAATAGGAAAAAAAAGTCCCCCAAAATTTGTAACCCCATTTCTTCTGAGTAAGAACATATCCCATATGTGGATGTAAAATGCTCTGCGGGTGAACTACAATGCTCAGAAGAGAGGGAGCACCATTGGGCTTTTGGAGAGAAAATTTGTCCGGAATTGAAGGTCACGTGTGTTTACAAAGCCCCCATAATGCCAGAACAATGGACCCCTCCACATGTGACCCCATTTTGGAAACTACACCCCTCACGTAATGTAATAAGGAGTACAGTGAGTATTTATGCCCCACAGGTGTCTGACAGATTTTTGGAAAAGTGGTCCGAGAAAATGAAAAATGAAATTTTTAATTTGCTTAGACCACGGGGGGCTTTGTAAATGCACAATTCCCCAGACTTCTATTCCAACCAAATTCTCTCTCAAAAAGCTCTATGGCACTCCTTCTCTTCTGAACATTGTAGTGCGCCAGAAGAGCACTTTACGTCCACACATGGGGTATTTCCATACTCAGGAGAGATGGGGTTACACATTTTGGGGGACATTTTCTCCTATTACCCCTTGTAAAAATAAAAAATTACGGTAAAAACCAGCATTTTAGTGAAAAAAAAAATTAATTTACACATCCAACCTTGACGAAAAGTTGTCAAACACTTGTGGGGTGTTAAGGCTCACTGGACCCCTTGTTACGTTCCCTGAGGGTTGTAGTTTCCAAATTAGTATGCCATGTGTTTTTTTTTTTGCTGTTCTGGCACCATAGGGGCTTCCTAAATGTGACATGCCCCCCAAAAACCATTTCAGCAAAATTTGCTTTTCAAAAGCCAAATGTGACTCTCTTCTGAGCCTTGTAGTATGCCAGCAGTGCACTTGACGACCACACATGGGGTATTTCCATACTCAGAAGAGATGAGGTTACAAATTTTGGGGGACATTTTCTCCTATTACCCCTTGTAAAAATAAAAATTTGGGAAAAAAACAGCATTTTCAAGAAAAAAAAATGCATTTACACATCCAACTTTAACGAAAAGTTGTCAAACACCTGTGGGGTCTTAAGGCTCACTGGACCCCTTGTTACATTCCTTGAGGGGTGTAATTTCCTAAATAGTATGCCATGTGGGTGTTCTTTTGCTGTTCTGGCACCATAGGAGCTTCCTAAATGTGACATGCCCCCAAAAACTATTTCTGAAAAACTCACTCTTCAAAATCCCATTGTCACTCCTGCCCTTCTGAGCCCTCTAGTGCACCCACAGATCCCTTGACATACACATATGAGATATTTCCTTACTCAAGAGAAATTGGGTTACAAATTTTAGGGTGATTTCTTTCCTTTTACCCCTTGTAAAAATTCAAAAACTGGGTCTACAAGAACATATGAGTGTAAAAAATGAAGATTTTGAATTTTCTCCTTCACTTTGCTGCTATTCCTGTGAAACACCTAAAGGGTTAACACATTTACTGAATGTCATTTTGAATTTGATAGGTGCAGTTTTTATAATGGGGTCCTTTATGGGGTATTTCTAATATGAAGGCCCCTCAAATCCACTTAAAACTGAACTGGTCCCTGAAATATTCTGATTTTGAAAATGTTGTGAAAAATTGGAAAATCGCTGCTGAACTTTAAAGCCCTCTAATGTCTTCCAAAAGTAAAAACATGTCAACTTTATGATGCAATCATAAAGTAGACATATTGTATATGTGAATGAATATATAATTTATTTGGGCTGTCCATTTTCCCTATAAGCAGAGTTTTTCAAAGTAAACAAAATGCAACATTTAAAAATTTTGGAATTTTTTACCAAGAAATTATGCAAGTATGGACTAAATTTTACCACTAACATAAAGTAGAATATGCCACGAAAAAACACTCTCGGAATCATAATGAAAAGTAAAAGCATCTCAGAGTTATTATTGCTTAAAATGACAGTGGTCAGATGTGCAAAAAATGCCCGGCTCCTTAAGGTGAAAATTGGCTGGGTCCTAAAGGGGTTATAGGAAAATGGTTATCCCATTCACTCACACTAAACCCAATACACCGGATTATAGTGCAGCTGAACAGGAGACCAATGCGTGGTCTCTGACTAATATCCATACCTTCAGTCTGGCGCCCTGTCTCTTGGAAGATTGGCTTCTATATGCGCTGAATTGCGCGCTGAAGGTAGGCCCGCCGGCTGGATTTGAATGTTAAAGTTTGTGGGTCACGTGAGCGCTCAGTATGTGCAAGCATTCACGTGACCAGCAACCATGAATATTCAAATCCAGCCGACTGGCCCACCTCCAGTGCACAATTCAGCGCAGATAGAAGCCTAGAAGCGATCTTCAGAGGGACTGGGCGCCGGACTGAAGGTATGTATATTAGTCAGAGACTCCGCATCGGTTTCCTGTTCACCCGCACTATAACTCGGTGTATTGGGCTTAGTGTGGGTGTTCGGGATGGCTGTTTTCCTTTAAAGAGACACTGTCATCTTCAAAAACAACCCCTAAACTACAGTAATCAATAAAAGGGTTAAAATATTCAGATTCTGGATCTGTAATTTTAATCTGTCTTATCACTTGCATTTCTTTACTATAAGTCTGCAAACAGGACATATGCATAGGCATAGTGCTGCATAGAAAGCACTTTTAAAGTCTGCGATATCATGGAGATGACTGCTAAGACTCCTGTGCATGTAGCCTTACAGCAGGGAAACGTAGGCAAGTATTTTTTTTTGCTATTATTTAAACATGAGCTCTAAAGTTGAGCATTTTTAATTTCCTCTTTCCATGAGTCCCAAAGGCAGCACACTTAGGGTTAACACATTGTTATTCCTAGGGGATTAGAAGAACAAAGTAAGCATAATACCAATTTAGCCATAAAGTAATTAACAAATAAAGCCATACATGAAGTTTTAAGCAATGCAATTTGCACTTGCAATTAGGGAAGGTTTCTTGTGCTGCCTTCGGGACTTATGGAAAGGAGAAATTTTGGTAAGAATATTTTAACTTTCCCTATCGTCCCTCTGGCAACACACTGAGGGATATAAATAGCAATAAAGAAACAAGGGGGGCAGGAACTCGCAAATTGAAGCACTTGTTGGCCAAAGGACACCTCTGAATTGGTACTGAGTTCCAAACCCAGGAGAAGCCTAAGATGCTGCCCTGCAGATGTCATCCAGGAAAACCTGTGCCAATCTTGCCCATGAAGTAGATGTTGATCGGGCTGATTGTGCTCGAAGCTCAGCTGGAGGCTCCTGTCCTGTGATAAAATAACAATGCAAAATAGTATCCCTTATCCATTGTGAAAGGGTGGATTTAGATTCTTTTTTGCCTCTGATGATCTAAATGGCTTAGTTTTCTATAAATAGCACATGCCTGCTCTTTTTACATCCAACTTGAACTGATGATCATCTTGAGGATCTGGAAAAAAAATTCAGGCAAAAAGATTTCCTGATTGATGTTGCTAGTAGAAGCTACTTTAAGGAAGGCATAATAAACAGTGCTGATGAACCCTCAAAAAAGATTCAGTAGAAGAGAGAGCTAAAATTTCTCCAACCCTCTTGGCGGAGGTTATAGCCAACAGAGATAAAGTCTTCCAAGACAGTTACCTCAACTCTTCTTCAATGAGGGGTTCAAAAGCACCCATGAACGCATCCAACACCAAAGGCAAATGTTATTGCTCTGGTCTGTTCCTCCTTGATTTTGGACAGAACTCTAAAGATCAGAGGAAATGGTAGAAACGTGTATAGGAAACTGTTTTCCAAGATATTGACAGGCCATCCAACCCGTCCGGGTGGTCTTTCCTGTAGATGTAGCAAAAAATCTGCACCTGGCAGTTCACCCTGGTTGCCTGATGTCTATCTCCGGCATACCGAAAATCTTGATGACTTGGATGAAGACTTCCTGATGGAGAAATTATTCCCCAGGATTTAACTGATGTCTGCTTAGGAGATCCGCTCTAGTATTCAGAGAGCCACGAATGTGGGCCGCCTGGATGTCGAGGAGATGTCTCTATGCCTCTAACCTCGACCACCTCTGCTGGACCCATCTGATGCCCAGATGAGCCCCCCAACCTATTGCAGATGCATCGGTGGTGAGAATCACTTGGGGCGGACTGGATGGGGTTCTGCTCAACAAGACTTTGTCCGGCCGTAACCACAAAGCCCATTATCTTTTCGTGATATCCAAGAGATGCCCTGTCCAGACCCCAACGCCACCAGTCCGACTGATCCAAAATCTTGCACTGCAAAAGTCTCAGGTGAGCTCTCCCCCCAGAGAACTGCATCCAAGGAGGATACTATCAGCCCTAGGACGCTTATGGCTGATCGCACTGATACCTCCGCACAAGCCCAGATGATTTGAACTTCTGAAGTGATCTTGGCAATGTGATCTTCGAACAGAAACACCTTCATGCTCAAGGAATCTATCTTGAATCCCAAGAAAAGACAAACATTGGCTGGTACCAACTGGGACTTGGCTATGTACAAGGTGAATCCATGTTCTGTGAAAACCGGTAATGTGCACTGCAGATCTTTCAATAACTGGTCTTGGGATGGGGCTTTCACTAGCCATCAGTCCAGATAGAGTATCACACATACCCCTAGGAGACTGAGATGTACTGCAAGGACCAAAGCTACTTGAATACATGAGGCGCTGATGACAGGCCAAACAGCAGGCAGATGAAATAATAGTGTCTCACTCTGCCTTCCTTCAAGACTGCAACTCTCAGAAATTTCTGATGAGATGGAAGAATCGGCACATGCAGATAAGAGTCTTTTAGATTGACCATAGCCATTAAGTCCCTTTGTTCTAGTACAGCCAGAATCGATCTTATTGGCAGCTTGGATCTGCCAAGATGGCATCAAAACCCCATATTCTTATCTCCACGAGCAAGCGACTTCTTTTTGAAAGTGGAATCTGCATCCAACTGGTTTCTTTGTCTTCCCCTCTGAGGGAAGTGGAGCAGATGGAGCGGAGACTTTCTAGACTGTCTTCGATCTAGACAAAAACAAAGTTTACATTTTGGCTGGGAAAAGACACACCTTTCTTCTCACTTAAGCCTTCCAGAATTTGAGTTAGCTGTGGACCAAAGAGACTGCCTTTCTGAAAATGCAATGAACAGAAACAGTTTTTTGAGGGTATGTCACCTGCCCATTCTTTGAGCCACAATGCTCTCCTAGCAGTTGATAAAGCTAGAATATTGGAGTTCAAATTAAGGAGATTGAAAGAAAGAGATCTGACCAAAAAATCTGAAGCTTATTTCATAATCAGGATGTTCTTGAGAATATCCTGCCTTGATACCCCCTCTTGGAGATCCATTGCAAGCTGGCTAAACCAGATACATAAATGTCTGCTCACCTACACCAAGGCTAAAGAGGCTTTGCAAGCCGTGGAAGCAACCGCATAAACTATCTGTTCTCCTGTCCATAGCCTCTGCTCTTTTGACCATCTGGTCTTTTAGAAGAGAGGCATCATCAGAAGGAAAAACTGATTTGCGCGAGAGCTCAGTGATCGTTAGATCCACTTGAGCACAAGCAGGCATGGTCCAACTTATAGACAGACATAAACCTGTACCCTGCGTCAGGTTTCTTATCAGGTCTGGTCCAATCCGCCTGTATAAAGGGGTCCAAGAGGGTTTGAGCAGACAGGAAAGGGTTTTTATTTTTTTAGGAAAATAGAACATGGTCTCGTGGACTGGTAGGTTCTCGTCACTAGGTACAAATTCCCCAGTTTTCTTCACTTTCTTAATAAGAGATAAGGTTTTTTTCTTTGTGGAGTAGGTAATAATTTGGAGCTTTTATGAGAAAGTCGTCCTAATTTGAAGACCCTAACTCACATTTCCTAAATTCCGCTGAAGATAACAGAAGGTGTCTGTAGGACAGGGGCGGCAAGAGGAACCTGCTGAGCCGATCCCGCACTGGGTGTGGTAAGCGCATTTTTGTACCTTCGAAACTGCCTCTGCCTGCTATGACCTGAACTATCCAAAGAATTCCTGAACATTGGACTGGAATCACGACTCCCTGGGAGCAGTTCTGACAGATATCCAGGGTTTCAGCTGACCTGGAAGTGGGGTGAGATGCAGTGAAATAACAGGCATGCCGATACATCGTACTTGACACTGCTGCACTACGCCCCTGGCACCGATTGTTGCCAGGATGGGATACGGCAGAAGCACCTCCAGGTAGAGCCATGATTATATCTGTGCTTCGGAAACACCTAGACACCTTGGAGCAGAGCTGGAGCTGAAAGAATCCCCTTCATAGACATAAGAGCATGTGTGTGTGTGTGTGTGTGTGTGTGTGTGTGTGTGGTGGTGGTGGGGGTGGGGGGGGTTATATAATGCTGGTCAGGCTATGGCCTGATTTGTTAATTACTCAATAGTTTAATTGTTATTAAACTTACTTTATTCAATTAAGGAATAAGAATGTGTTAACCCTCAGTGTGCTGCTGGAGAGACGATAGGGAAACCTGTATTTTTGTTTGTTTATACATACATCTATACAGTGCAGACACAGGGGGGATTTACTAAGACCAGCATTTCAAAGAATAGGGCCGTGGCCTGGCTGCTGAAGCGTATGGACGCGCGCTAGAGGAGCTCAGCTCGCAAACCTGAAAAAGCGAGTAATATTCAGCAAACCACCGCTTGTATTTTATACTTGCCCGTTCCTAACACTTACCCGACATGCCTAGAAGAAGCAGCTAAATCGTCCAGCAAGATACGCTGGCTAAATTCTACTTTACCCGGCGAGAGGTCCTCAGCCAAAATGGCGCTGATGGTGCACAGGGACAGGTACAGTGCATCGCACTCCCCAGCTCCTTCTACCTAGGCGCTCCACTTCAGACCCGGCCCTGCACCTATCGGTCTCTGGGGTTAGCTCCCATGGCTCTTCGGGAGTCCTTCCTCATTCCTCTTGCAGCAAAGAGGACATTACAACTGCAAATGGCGGCTGCTCCACTCCAGGAGCTGCCTCTAGTTCTCCTACCAGCTTTCCCTCTCAAAGCCCAGCAAAGCAGCGCCTGAGGCTTTCTGCTACACAACCTGGCACTAAGGTAGGATCATGGGACTCACTGCTTTTTCACCCTGCTGAGGAGGATAATCCTCTAGAATCTCTCTGTCTCCAACTCAGCCTTGACTGATACAGCCATGAGAGACATGCTACTAATCTTACAAAAATGTTTCCTGCAAGATATGCACCTCATGGTTAATCCTCTACATACTACTGTCCATGCTCTATGGGACAGAGTGACCACATAGAGACCAAATTTGGTGAGTTTGCCACATTTTATAACTCACTTATAGACTCATGTGATGACATGAGAGCTGACATTGCTGCCTTACAAGCCAAAGCGGCGGATTTGGAGGACTTTATAATAGCATAAAGCGACGACGCAGTGTCCTCGAGTCTGTCACACCACCTGACATTCCAAATTATGTCAGATCCCTGCTGAAGGCAGCATTACCTGATTGCACCTCTCAGGAACTAGAAGTAGACCGAGCTCACAGAGTTCCACTTTCAAAACACCTTGAATGTTCTGCTTGTTTTGATTACTGTTTTTTAGTGGTCTCTTTCTTATGCTAAATCTATGGTACCATTTATTTTTTCTTTTGACATACACATGCTGGCTGGGAGAGGTGTCCTGTCCCCCATACATGTATTTTCCACCGTTCATCTTCAGCATTTCTCTTCCTATCTATAAATGGTAATTGTTATGGCTAGCTTATATGTGAATGGTCTCGATGTGCCTCACAAACGCTCCCATCTCTGGAAGGGATCAGTCTCAGGGCTGTGATGTGTTGTGCATCCAGGAGACCATCTCTTTCAGAAGGAAATCCACCACCTCTCTCACTGCTTATCTACAAATGTTTTACTCTGCTTACAGTTCTGAGTCCAGGGGAGTCGCAGTAGCTTTTAAGAAATTGGTCGCCTTCTCTTTAATGGATGTTACATCTGACCCACGTGGAAGGTTTGTGATACTATGCTGCACTGCCACATGGTTAACCATTGTTTCAGTGTAAGCTCCAAATACTGGTCAGCTTAGGTTTCTCCATGGTTTATTGGAGATGGTCCATAAACAGCCTTGGGGTTCTCTGGTAGTATGCAGGGATTTTAACATCGTTCAATCCTTAAACATCAGAGGGATCAAAAACTTACAGGAACTCTTACACAACTTCAACTAACTGAATTTGCTAATAAATCTAATTCCTCCGGATTTATGGCCACCCGGGTGACCACTCTCAGAAAAGACATTAGGTGTCTTCTTCTTTTCTCCTATGAGGAGGCCCTCCGAAAACTGCAAGCCAAATACTATTCCAAAAATAACAAAGCTGGTAAGCTTCTTGCCAACTGCTTGAAAAAACGGCAACTCAAGTCCAAAATACCATATCTAATTCACCCTGTTACTAAATCCAACTGCTCTCCACAAAATATTGCCAATGGGTTTCAATCATTTTATTATCATCTAAATAATCTCTTATTTTATCTCTTCCCCTCCCTACATATCCCAAGCCACTCAGTACTACCTTCAAGCCCTTCATCTTCCTACACTTTCTGCCTTACAGCTCTCTTCACTAAATTGCAACATTTCTCTTGATGAGGTACTAACTACTATCAAATGTTTTCCCTCCGATAAAGCTCCTGGCCCAGATGGGTGTGTAAACTCTTATTTTTAAAGCTTTAAAGACATCCTTTCACCCCACCTCAGAGATTTTGGCCAATTCGCTATGACCTCAGGTGAGCTACCTAAGGAAAATCTACAACTTACCATAACTACCTTACCCAAACCTGGTAAATCCTTTTATGTTCCTTTGGATTTTCGCCCCATCAGCCTATTAAATCAAGATGTCAAGATATTTGCCAAATTGTTAGCCACCCACTTTGCGCTAGTTCTCCCTTCATTGATCAACCTTGATTAATCAGTTTTTGTCTCTGGTCATCAGGCCTCTGACAACACCAGGAGACTCTTAAATATATTCTATCCTCTTGAAAAGTCAAATACTTCTGCTTTGGTCCTTGCCCCGGACGCCAAGAAGGCATTCGATAGGCTCCGCTTGTCTTATGCCTTTCTCGGTTCCCCGCTCCATGTTTTTTTTGGGCAATATCATCTCTGCCATTTCCTCCCTATATTCTTATCTGACTGTCAAGGTCCTTGCTAATGGTGCCCTTTCAGATGAATTTATCATTACTAATGGCTCCCGACAAGGGTGCTCTCTCTCCCCCTATTGTGTATATATTGTCCATAGAGCCTCTAGCACAGACTTAGATCAGATGGCCGGATCTCTGGTATCAAGACCATCTTGTTATACACTAACGATTAAGAACCAAAGAAACAGATAGAGGGAAACACCCCTCTAAACAGATAGAGGGAAACACCCCTCTAGGTGAACCTGATAATAATACCCTTGGAGAGGAATTAGCATATATATATATATATATATATATATATTTATATATCAGAATGATCTCAACCAATCAGGCATAGATATTGTAGTATAAAATATAACTTTTACTAGGTGTTTATAAAATAATATACAAAGACAATGTGATATACAACAAATGTGACACTTTATAAAAGTGAAAAGACCTCAGCAATTTTACAAAAGCAGATTCATGCTTAATGGATAACAACTAATAGTGTCAGCAAACTAGCTGACCGGGAGGGAATAAGGATACAGGTGAGTAACCTGAACATTAAATTTCCCTACCTAGTCTTAACCCTTACCCTTACTATTATAAGAGTGGATGGGGAAAAGGGTTTATATTTCCCCTTGGGGACGGAGCCCATTATGACCCTAAGGACGGGAGCATTTTTTTCAAATCTGACCTCTATCACTTTAAGCATTAATAACTCTGGGATGCTTTAACTTATAAATTTGATTCTGAGATTGTTTTTTCATGACATATTCTACTTTATGTTAGTGGTAAATTTGTGTCGTTAATTGCATCATTTCTTGGTGAAAATGTCAAAATTTCTGAAAAAATTTGAACATTTTGCATTTTTCTAACTTTGAAGCTCTCTGCTTGTAAGGAAAGGGAACATGTCAAATTAATTACATATTGATTCACATATACAATATGTTAACTTTATGTTGGCATCATAAAGTATAGCTTCAAAGTATAGCAGCAATTTTCAAATTTTTCACAAAAATTTCAAAATCTGAATTTTTCAGGGACCAGTTACATTTTGAAGTGAATATATGAGGGTCTTTATGTTGGAAATCTCTTATAATGGACCCCATTATGAAAACTGCACCCCTCAAAGTATTTAAAATTACATTCAAAAAGTTTACAGGAATAGCAGCAAAATGGAGATTTTTTTTTTCATTTTTACAAGGGCTAAAAGGTAAAAAGGCCTCCCCCCCAAAAAAAACTTGTAATTCATTTTCTCTCGAGTAAGGAAATACATCATATGTGGATGTTAAGTGCTCTGTGGGTGCACTAAAGGGCTCAGAAGGGAAGGAGCGACAATGGCCTTTTGGAGAGCGAATTTTGCTGAAACGGTTTTTGAGGGTCATGTCGCATTTAGGAAGCCCCCATGATGCCAGAACAGTAAAGAAAAAAAAAAAAAACACAAGGCACACTATATTGGAAACTACACCCTTGAAGGAAGGTAACAAGGGGTAAATTGTGTCTTTATACCACACAGGTGATTGGCAAACTTTCGTTAAAATGGGACATGAAAATGAAAAATTTGATTTTTTTACACTAAAATGTTGGTGTTACCGCAAACTTTTCATTTTCACAAGGGGTAATAGGAGAAAATGCCCCCCAAAATTTATAACCCCATTTCTCTCGAGTAAGGAAATACCTCATATGTGGATGTAAAGTGATCTGTGGGTGCACTAAAGGGCTCAGAAGGGAAGGAGTGACATTGGGCTTTTGGAGAGCGAATTTTGCTGAAATGGTTTTTTGGGGGGCATGTCGCATTTAGGATGCCCCCATGATGCCAGAACAGTAAAAAAAAAAAAAAAAAAACACATGGCACTCTATTTTGGAAACTACACCCCTCAAGGAACGTAACAAGGGGTAAAGCGAGCCTTAACACCCAACAGGTGATTGACGAACTTTCATTAAAGTGGGACATAAAAATAACCAGTGGGGTGTAAATGCTCACTGCACCCCTTGTTACATTACGTTAGGGTGTAGTTTCCAAACAGGGCCGGACTGACCTAGCGGGATACCAGGAAAATTTCCGGTGGGCCGACCGCACAGTGGGCCGGCAGGGGCCGGTTTTCTGCACTACACTGGCCCGTGTGCGGCCACACAGGGGCTGCTCACTCACACAAGGTGCTGACACTAAGTCAGGACCTTGTGTGAAGTGGCCACAGAGAGGCGGAGCTATGAGCTGTAGGCTCCCAGCCCCGCCACTCAACCCAGTACCTGCGCATCCAGAGCGCAGTGATTCCGCCACAGGGGGGGAGGGAAGTTTGTGTGTGCTGTGAGGCTAACAGGACCTGCGATGATGTCACCGTCATGTGATCAGTCACATGGAGGAGTCGGAGTCACATGATCAGGGGCCGCTGTTCTAGGCCTCAGCGTACCCCTACGCCCCCCAGCCTCCCTTAGCTTCCCCCTCCCCCTGCAGCCCAGAGAGGGTGAAGTATACGGAAGCTGCGCCGGGCCGCTGTAGTGACCCGTGCCCCAGCATTCCCCTCTCCCCTACGGCGCCGTGAATGATTGCCCTGCCGGAGCCCTGAGTCGGTGCCCTGCAGGAGAGGGGAAGAACGGAGAAGAAAAATGGCTTTCTTATGGTACTGTTTCATATCCATCCCCCCTCCCCCACCCTTGTCCATCCCCCCCTCCCTCACCCATGTCCATCCCCCCTCCCTCACCCATGTCCATCCCCCCCTCCCCCTCCCTCACCCATGTCCATCCCTCCCTCACCCATGTCAATCCCCCCTCCCCCCTCCCTCACCCATGTCCATCCCCCCTCACCCATGTCCATCCCCCCTCCCTCACCCATGTTCATCCCCCCCTCCCTCATCCATGTCCATCCCCCCTCACCCATGTCCATCCCCCCCCTCACCCATGTCCATCCCACCCCCTCACCCATATCCATCCCACCCCCCTCACCCATCTCCATCCCCCCTCCCTCACCCATGTCCATTCCCCCTCCCTCACCCATGTCCATCCCCCCCTCCCTCACCCATGTCCATCCCCCCCCTCCCTCACCCATGTCCATCCCCCCCTCCCTCACCCATGTCCATCCCCCCCTCCCTCACCCATGTCCATCCCCCCCCTCACCCATGTCCATCCCCCCTCACCCATGTCCATCCCCCCTCACCCATGTCCATCCCCCCGTCACCCATGTCCATCCCCCCGTCACCCATGTCCATCCCCCCCTCACCTATGTCTACCCCCTGTCACCCATGTCCACCCCCTATTCCACCCTCTGTCCCCCCTCTTTTATCCCCCTTGTCATCCTTGCCCACCCTTCTGTCATCCCTGTTTACCCCCATATCTCCCATGTCCACCCTCCTGTCATCCATGTCCACCTTGGCCACCCCTCTGTCACCCCTGTCCATCCCCCTGTCACCCATGTTCACCCCCCCTCTCCATCCCTCAGACCACCCCCCTGTCTACATCTGTCACCTATGTCCACCCCCCATTCACCCCTCTGTCACCCCAGTCCACCCTTCCACTGTCATCCCTGTCCATCCTCGTGTCACCCATGTTCACCCCCCATTGTCCACCCCTCTGACCACATACTTGTCACCTATGTACACCCCTCTGTCCCTTTGTCATCCCTGTTACCACCTTGTCACTCCTGTCCACCCCTGTCACCCATGTACAGTCTTCTACACCCCTCTGTTACCCATGCACACCCCTTTACACCCCTCTGCCGCCCCTCTACACCCCTCTGCCACCCATGCACACCCCTTTACACCCCTCTGCCACCACTCTACTCCCCTCTGTCACCCATGTACACCCCCCTGTCACCCATGTGCACTCCTCTACACCCCCTGTCACCCATGTGCACTCCTCTACACCCCTCTGCCACCCATGTACACCCCCCTGTCACCCATGTGCACTCCTCTACACCCCCCTGTCACCCATGTGCACTCCTCTACACCCCTCTGCCACCCATGTACAATCCTCTACACCCCTCTGCCACCCATGTACACCCCTCTGTCACCCATGTGCACTCCTCTACACCCCCTGTCACCCATGTACACTCCTCTATGTCCCATGTACACTCCTCTATCATCCATGTAATCTCCTCTACACCCCTCTGCCACCAATGTACACTCCTCTATCACCCATGTACAGTCCTCTACACCCCTCTATCACCCATGTACACTGCTCTACACCCCTCTGCCACCCATGTACACTCCTCTACACCCATCTGTCACCCATGTGCACTCCTTTATCACCCATGTACTCCCCTTTACACCCCTCCCCCACCCATGTCCATCCCCCCCTCCCTCACCCATGTCCATCCCCCCCTCCCTCACCCATGTCCATCCCCCCCTCCCCCTCCCTCACCCATGTCCATCCCTCCCTCACCCATGTCAATCCCCCCTCCCCCCTCCCTCACCCATGTCCATCCCCCTCACCCATGTCCATCCCCCCTCACCCATGTCCATCCCCCCTCCCTCACCCATGTTCATCCCCCCTCCCTCATCCATGTCCATCCCCCCTCACTCATGTCCATCCCCCCCCTCACCCATGTCCATCCCACCCCCTCACCCATGTCCATCCCACCCCCTCACCCATATCCATCCCACCCCCCTCACCCATCTCCATCCCCCCTCCCTCACCCATGTCCATCCCCCCTCCCTCACCCATGTCCATCCCCCCCCTCCCTCACCCATGTCCATCCCCCCCTCCCTCACCCATGTCCATCCCCCCTCACCCATGTCCATCTCCCCTCACCCATGTCCATCCCCCCCTCACCCATGTCCATTCCCCCGTCACCCATGTCCATCCCCCCCCTCACCCATGTCTACCCCCTGTCACCCATGTCCACCCCCTATTCCACCCTCTGTCCCCCCTCTTTTATCCCCCTTGTCATCCTTGTCCACCCTTCTGTCATCCCTGTTTACCCCCATATCTCCCATGTCCACCCCCTGTCACCCATGTACACTCCTCTACGCCCCTCTGTCACCCATGTACACCCCTCTGTCACCCATGTACACTCCTCTACACCCCTCTGCCACCCATGTACACTTCTCCACACCCCTCTGCCACCCATGTACACTCCTCCACACCCCTCCCCCACCCATGTCCATCCCCCCTCCCTCACCTCTGTCCATCCCCCCTCCCTCACCCATGTCCATCCCCTCCTCCCCCTCCCTCACCCATGTCCATCCCTCCCTCACCCATGTCAATCCCCCCTCCCCCCTCCCTCACCCATGTCCATCCCCCTCACCCATGTCCATCCCCCCTCACCCATGTCCATCCCCCCTCCCTCACCCATGTTCATCCCCCCTCCCTCATCCATGTCCATCCCCCCTCACCGATGTCCATCCCCCCCTCACCCATGTCCATCCCACCCCCTCACCCATGTCCATCCCACCCCCTCACCCATATCCATCCCACCCCCCTCACCCATCTCCATCCCCCCTCCCTCACCCATGTCCATCCCCCCTCCCTCACCCATGTCCATCCCCCCCTCCCTCACCCATGTCCATCCCCCCCTCCCTCACCCATGTCCATCCCCCCTCACCCATGTCCATCCCCCCTCACCCATGTCCATCCCCCCCTCACCCATGTCCATCCCCCCCTCACCCATGTCCATCCCCCCTCACCCATGTCTACCCCCTGTCACCCATGTCCACCCCCTATTCCACCCTCTGTCCCCCCTCTTTTATCCCCCTTGTCATCCTTGCCCACCCTTCTGTCATCCCTGTTTACCCCCATATCTCCCATGTCCACCCTCCTGTCATCCATGTCCACCTTGGCCACCCCTCTGTCACCCCTGTCCATCCCCCTGTCACCCATGTTCACCCCCCCCCCTCTCCATCCCTCAGACCACCCCCCCTGTCTACATCTGTCACCTATGTCCACCCCCCATTCACCCCTCTGTCACCCCAGTCCACCCTTCTTTGTCACTTCTGTCCACACCTCTTTTAACTGCTTGTCACCCTTGTCCACCCCACTGTCATCCCTGTCCATCCTCGTATCACCCATGTTCACCCCCCATTGTCCACCCCTCTGACCACATACTTGTCACCTATGTACACCCCTCTGTCCCTTTGTCATCCCTGTTACCACCTTGTCACTCCTGTCCACCCCTGTCACCCATGTACAGTCTTCTACACCCCTCTGTTACCCATGTACACTCCTCTACACCCCTCTGTTACCCATGCACACCCCTTTACACCCCTCTGCCGCCCCTCTACACCCCTCTGCCACCCATGCACACCCCTTTACACCCCTCTGCCACCACTTTACTCCCCTCTGTCACCCATGTACACCCCCTGTCACCCATGTGCACTCCTCTACACCCCCCTGTCACCCATGTGCACTCCTCTACACCCCTCTGCCACCCATGTACACCCCCCTGTCACCCATGTGCACTCCTCTACACCCCCCTGTCACCCATGTGCACCCCCCTGTCATCCATGTGCACTCCTCTACACCCCCTGTCACCCATGTACACTCCTCTATGTCCCATGTACACTCCTCTATCATCCATGTAATCTCCTCTACACCCCTCTGCCACCCATGTACACTCCTCTATCACCCATGTACAGTCCTCTACACCCCTCTATCACCCATGTACTCCCCTTTACACCCCTCTGCCACCCATGTACACCCCTCTGTCCCCCCTGTTACCACCTTGTCACTCCTGTCCACCCCTGTCACCCCCCCTGTCACCCACACTCCTCTAAACCCCTCTGCCACCCATGTACATCCCTCTGCCACCCATGTACACTGCTCTACACCCCTCTGCCACCCATGTACACTCCTCCACACCCCTCTGTCACCCATGTCCACCCCCATGTCACCCATGTACACTCCTCTACGCCCCTCTGTCACCCATGTACACTCCTCTACACCCCTCTGCCACCCATGTACACCCCCCTGTCACCCATGTACACTCCTCTACACCCCTCTGTCCCCCATGTACACTCCTCTACACCCCTCTGCCACCCATGTACAATCCTCTACACCCCTCTGCCACCCATGTACACCCCTCTGTCACCCATGTGCACTCCTCTACACCCCTCTGCAACCCATGTACACTCCTCTACACCCCCCTGTCACCCATGTACACTCCTCTACACCCCTCTGTCACCCATATACACCCCTCTGTCACCCATGTACACTCCTCTACACCCCTCTGTCACCCATGTACACTCCTCTACACCCCTCTTCCACCACTGTACACTCCTCTACACCCCTCTGTCACCCATGTACACCCCTATGTCACCCATGTACACTCCTCTACACCCCTCTGCCACCACTGTAAACCCCCCCCTACACCCCTCTGTCACCCCCATACTCCTAAACACCTGTCTCTTATGTACACCCCTTTGTCACCCATGTACAGCCCTCTATCTCCTCCGTATACTCCTCTACACACCTGTCTCCCATGTACACCCCCTCTGTTACCCCTTTACACCTATACGCCCCTGTATTCTTCTTCACTTGTAAAATGCTGGTAAAGTGCAAAGCCTAATAGATTTGTTTTACAGGTTTAACGGTGAAAAGTTGTGGCTGGAGGAAATGGTCAGGACGGTCCGGACCAGAAGAACGACGCTGATCAGAGAAGATGTCACATGTGAGTTGCAGTATAAAGCAGCACTTTAAACTACATGCCCACTGATAAATAGATATTGGAATTTGTGTGCATTGCAGCTTTTTTTTAAACATAATTTTTTTTTTGTTTGCTCGTCAACTTCGGTCAGGGTGCCCCGTGAAAATTTTTTTTTGGGAGGGTGCCCCGAGCCGAAAAAGGTTGGGAAAAACTGTCATATAGGATTTAGTCAGTAACAGTATGATGGTAATATAAATGGTGATAATATTCCTCCCTGTATACTGATATTATTGGTAATATCAGTCTCAGTATACAGGATTTGGCCAGTAACAGTATGATGGTAATATGTAAGGTGATAATATTCCTCCTTTTATAGTGCCATTATTGTTAATATCAGTCTAAGTATAGAGGACTTGGTCAGTTACAGTGTGATGGTAATATTTCCTTTCCTCCTATACTATTGTTACTTGGTAAATGTATGACTTATATAGACATATTCAGTATTATAATGCATGGAAAATTGACACATATATAAATTCCTCCAGCATAGTGAAATACAGTAGCAATTTATTTATTCGAAATATATATATATATATATGTATGTATGTGTGTACTGTAAAGGGATAAATCTAGGCGTGGCTACCGATGGCTGACGCGATGCTGTGGGGCTGGTCTGCAATTATTTCCAGGGATGGTTTTAATCCCCAGTCCGGCCCTGTTTCCAAAAGGGGGTCACATGTGGGGGGGGGGGGTCCACTGTTCTGGCACCATGGGGGCTTTGTAAACACACACAGCCTTCAATTTCAGCACAATTCTCTCTCCAAAAGCCCAATGGCGCTCCTTCTCTTCTGAGCATTGTAGTGCGCCCGCAGAGCACTTAACATACACATATGGGGTATTTCATTACTCAGAAGAAAAGGGGTAACACATTTTGGGGGGCTTTTTTCCTATTACCCCTTGTGAAAATGAAAAATTTGGGGTAACACCAGCATTTCAAGATTTTTTAAAAATTTTTTAATTTTCACGTCCAAATTTTAGGACGATTCGTCAAAGACCTGTGGGGTGTTAAGGCTCACTATGCCCTTTGTTACGTTCCTTGAGGGGTGTAGTTTCCAAAACGAGGTCACGTGTTTTTTTTTTTTTTTTTGCGTTTGTTAGAACTGCTGTAACTGTCAGCCACTTCTGTGCAAATCACCAATTTAGACCTCAAATGTACATGGCGCTCTCTCACTCCTGAGCCCTGTTGTGCACCCACAGAGCATTTTACTTCCACATATGCCTCCAGCTGTTGCAAAACTCCCAGCCTGCCAGGACAGTCAATGGCTGTCCGTCAATACTGGAAGTTGTTATCTTGCAACAGCTGGAGTCTCTGTTTAGGAAACACTGCCGTATGAGAAGTTTTTATTGGGGGGGGGGGAACGGGGGACTTGTAAGGGTATATGTATATGTAGTGTTTTACTTTTTATTTTGGATTAGTGTAGTGTAGTGTTTTTAGGGTACATTGACACAGACGGGGGTTCGCAGTGAGCTTTCCGCTGGGAGTTTGAGCTGCGACAGAAATTTTTCTGCACCTCAAACTTGTTGAAGGAAACCCACTGTAAACCCATCTGTGTGAATGTACCCTGTACATTCACTTGGGGGGGGGGGTCCTTCAGCCAACAGCTGTACGCAAACAGGTGGGGTGTTAGGAAACAGACTCTAGCTCAGTGATTCCAACCCGTGTGCCTCCAGCTGTTGCAAAACTACAACTCCCAGCATGTACGGTCTGTCAGTGCATTCTGCAAGTTGTAGTTTTGCAACAGCTGGAGGCACACGGGTTGGAATCACTGAGTTAGGAAACAGACTCTAGCTCAGTGTTTCCCAACCAGTGTGCCTACAGCTGTTGCAAAACTACAACTCCCAGCATGCACTGACAGCCGAAAGGCATGCTAGGAGTTGTAGTTATGCAACAACTGGGGAAGAACAATTTGGAGACCGTTAAGTAGTGGTCTCCAAACTGTACCCCTCCAGATGTTGCAAAACTACAACTCCAAGCATGCCTAGACTGTCTTGGCATGCTGGGAGTTGTAGTTCGGCAACATCTGAAGGGCCAGATGTTGCAAAACCACAACGCCCAGCATGCTTGACTGTCTGGGCATGCTGGGAATTGTAGTTTTGCATCATCTGGAGGTCTACAGTTTGGAAACCACTGTATAGTGGTCTCCAAACTCTGTCCCTTCAGGTGTTGCAAAACTACAACTCCCAGTATGCCAAGAATGTCCAGGCATGCTGGGAGTTGTAGCTCTGCAACATCTGAAGGGCCAGATGTTACAGAACTACAACTCCCAGCATGCCTGGACTGTATGGGCATGCTGAGAGTTGTAGTTTTGCAACATCTGGAAACCACAGTTTGGAGACCACTGCATAGTGGTCTCCAATCTGTGGCCCTCCAGATGTTGCAAAACTACAACTCCCAGCATGTTCAGACAGTCAAAGGCTGTCTGGGCATGCTGTGAGTTGTAGTTTTGTAACTTCAAGCAGGCCAGAGTGAAGATCACTCACCAAAGAGGATCTTCACTGCCGCCCGCAGTCTCCTCCTCTGCCGCAGCTCTTCCTGCGCCTGCCGCTGCTGCTCTTGAGCTGCCTTCTGCCGGCGAATTGACCGGCAAATCATGGCGATCGCCGTTATGGAGGGGGGGTCACGGCGATGTCACGGGATGCCTGCTGATAGATATCAGCAGTCCTCCTGGTCCGTGATCGGAAATACGGAGGGAGTACAGGTATGCCCTCCGTCCTTAAGTACCGGGACGCCCTCCGTCCCCAACAGGATAAACCACTCGAATAGAATACAATTAACAAGATATTACAATATTATGTACAGATTTCTCATGCTCCATGATCCTATGCATTTCTCCCATATGTATAGGATGGGTTCATCAGGGGTGGAGGAGAAATTATGGACATACTGTAAATCATGTGAAAATGGTGGATTGTGCTTGAGGTGGATAAATATAAAAGATGAATAAAGCAGTCGCTATCGGTCCCAGTCAGAGATGGTCAGAAGCAGTCATGTTGAGATGTATGCATAAATGGAGGGAGGTTATAATATTAACATTAATGTATCTGTCTCACACAAATGTATATATAAATACACAACCAAACAAAGTTATAGCTAAATGCCCAGTGGTCTTAAATGAGATGCTCACTTGTTGGACGTAGTTGTGCATCTGTTATGATGTCCTGGAATAGAATTGAGTAAAAAAAATACCATTCACTCTTCTGTAACTTTTTGTTTGATACAATACTAATAGGAGGCTATATGCTCCTTACTTCTTGAGATGGAAAACGACAGTCTGATTGTCTGGGGACAGTGATACAAAGATACCCCCAACTTTGATAGCTGTGTAGAAACAAGCATAAAAAACGCTTAAGTAAACAATCTAGCCCCTCTTAAAAAGTGCCCACGTTGGTTGGTGGCAATCTTACCTAACTTAGATGCCCAGTAGTCGAGACTGCAAGATATACTGCATATTCCCACTTAAGAGGGGGCCATATGGCCCAGGTAACAGTCATATTCCATAGATCTCTTAAATATCAGATTAAATGGGCACTGTCAGATATAAAAACTTTTGATATGTTATAAAGGATTGCAAAACAATAAGTTTTGCAATTGCTTTCATCTGAACATTTTTAGGATTTCATGTAGAAAAAGCCAGTCAAAAAACTGTCCACTAGGGGATTCCTCCTGCCTTCTGGGACACATGCCAGTCAGAAACGTCCTGCTCATTGCCTACGTCAGGGACTTTTTCTTCAGGTCCAGCCCTGCTGTGCTCGCTCCCAGTGTAGTGAAGAAAACTGTCTTGAAGCGTTCTGTGTCCTGAACAGCTAATGAAATTGCTGAGTCACTGTGATTGGTTGATTGGGGGGGG
Organism: Hyla sarda; assembly: GCF_029499605.1. NCBI lineage: Eukaryota > Metazoa > Chordata > Amphibia > Anura > Hylidae > Hyla > Hyla sarda. The sequence continues at coordinate 324,745,838 of NC_079191.1, forward strand.
GGGGGTGCAGTCTCACTTTGCTCACTGCTGCAGCCTTACAGCCTGGACACATATTTCTTCAAACCCTACACTCTTATCTACTCAGCTTTTCCAGATGGTCCCCGGCAGTGTTGCAGGATGGAGATGCAGCCCAGAGATTCAGATAGTGACAGATTATGGAGAACACTGTTTCCCAGCCCGGGTGCTACAACTCCTATCATGCCCTGACAGATATACAGGCTGTCAGGACATGTTAGGAGTTAAAGTTTGAGAGTTTACTGTACCCAACATGTCCTGACAGCCTGTATATCTGTCAGGGCACGATGGGAGTTGTAGTTTCACAGAGTGTCAGGTTATGGAGAACACTGTTTCCCAGCCAGGGTGCCTGGCAGGAGACCAGAGCAGGAGACGCCGGGAGATGGCCAGAACAAGGTGAGGGGACCTCCGTCCGCCTTTACAGATGATCGGATCGCTGAGGCAGCACTGCAGGTGATCCGATCATCGATTTTATTATGCGCATTGCCGCAGATGCCGTGATCTGTACAGAGTACGGCATCTGAGGGGTTAATGGCGGACATCCGTGCGATCACGGATGTCAGCCATTACCGGCGGGTCCCCGACTGCTGATAGCAGCTGGAACCTGCCGACGTAAATGTACGTCCTGGTGCGGGAAGTCCTGCCAAACCAGGACGTACATTTACATCCGTGGTCATTAAGGGGTTAAAGGAACAATACCTTGCGTGAAGGATATATATAGTGTGCATCAGAGTTAGTTGGCTATTCGGGTATGATATAGAAGAAGGTAGTGGCGGACCTACCAGCCCAGATGACTGCATAATGGGAAAGCTGCCACCGGCACCATGCGTCTGCGATATATGGGCCGAGGACCAGAAGCATCCGCAGACCACAGCCCATCCCTGTGCAGAAGTCAGGTGCAGCCGAGTGCGTTCCAAAAGGCGGAAGTGATGCGCACAGATGAAGCGCATGCTCTGACCACCAATTAGTGAGTGGAACGAACTGCGTTCCACTGTGCGAGCACTGCGCAAAAATGAGGACCGGAAGCGTCCGCAGCCCACAGACCGCCCTGTACAGAAGTCAGGTGCCGCTGAGTGCGTTCCAGCAGGCAGAAGTGATGCGCACAGGTGAAGCGCATACTCAATCCACAAGTTAGTGAGTGGAATGCACTGCGTTCCACTGTGCGAACACTGGGGGACATGTATCATTATTTGTGTATGGTAGAAGCAGTTTACCCCTTTTCCCGAATTCTAAATTATGTGCAGAAGCGCTAAATTTATCAATCAAGCGCAATGAGCTTCATAAATTGCGGGTAAATATAGTAATCTCCTCAATCCACTCTTTGGAAAATAGAATCGATGATTTAGAGCATCTTGCTACGTTAAGTCCAAGATGGCTTATATTTGCGCAAAAAAAACAGCTCTTGCGGCAAAAATTTTGGTGTAAAGGAAAAGTACGCAGTTAATAAATCCATGCGTACTATAGATGTCACTCCAAGGTACCCTGATTCGGCCACATCTGGAGGACATGCTCTACCAAAACGTGCGCAAAAAAATGTGCAAAAAAAGGGCTTGCGCAAAATTTTGCGCAAAAAAATACACACAAAACAGGGGTAAAATCTTTGATACATGTCCCCCACTGTGCATAAATGATGTGCACAGTGGAGCGCACAGTGCTCCATAGGGCGGATGGAACATGTAAACTGTGTGCTGTTAGACAATACTATATGTATGGAGATTGATTAGATCAGATGGATCTAAAATGAAATAACCTAGTGGCCGGGGCAAAGGTATAGCCCAGTAATCATGACTAGTGTGAATAATGTATAGTAGCCTGTGCTATAACAGATAAATGTAGGAGCATGATAGCAACACTAATATAACTATTTAAAATGACTTTACTGACTGGTAAGACAATAGTTATGATGAAAATGGATGTAAAATAAATGAAGATAATAAGATCAAACTTATCATGGATCCTATGATAAATCAGATCAATAAACCCCTGGGCATTTAGTTATAACTTTGTTTGGTTGTGTATTTATATATACATTTGTGTGAGACAGATACATTTATGTTACTATTATACCCTCACTCCATTTATGCATACATCTCAACATGACTGCTTATGACCACCTCTGACTGGGACCGACAGCGACTGCTTTATTCATCTTTTATATGTATCCCCCTCAAGCACAATCCACAATTTTTACATGCTTTACAGTATGTTCATAATTTCTCCTCCACCCCTGATGAACCCATCCTAAACATATGGGAGAAACGCGTAGGATCATGGAGCATGAGAAATCTGTACATAATATTGTAATATCTTGTTAATTGTATTCTATTTGAGTGGTTAATATATATACACCCTTTTCCCCATCCACACTTATAATAGTAAGGGTAAGGGTTAAGACTAGGTAGGGAAATTTAATGTTCAGGTTACTCACCTGTATCCTTATTCCCTCCCGGTCAGCTAGTTTGCTGACACTATTAGTTGTTATCAATTAAGCATGAATCTGCTTTTGTAAAATTGTTGAGTCCTTTTCACTGTTATAAACTGTCACAGTTGTTGTATATCACATTGTCTTTGTATATGATTTTATAGATATCTAGTAAAAGTTATATTATATATTACAATATCTATGCCTAGCTGTTTGATTGAGATCATTCTGATATATATATATATATATGCTAACGATATCATACCCACTCTTACCAATTTTTCTGTTCCTACCAGCAGTCATGGAAATATCTCTTTTTTTTGGCACTTTGTCGTATTATCACCTTAACAAATCCAAAACTCAAGACCTCCCCATCAATTTACCCCAACCCACTCTATCCCAACTTAAGCACAACCAGTCTTCACTGTTTAGGTGTTCAGCTCTCCTTCCCCCATAGCAATTTGTATTCTGAAAACTATGAACCACTTCTGTCTAAAATCACTACAGAAGCTGCTTCCCTCTCTACAACTGACATTTCCTGAGGGGAAGGGTTGCCACATTTAAAATGTTTCTTCTTCCTCGATTTCTTCATCTTTTTTGCACCCTTCCCATTTCCCTTCCCTCAATTTTTTTTAACTTAAAGCACAGAAAATTCTCACCTCTTTTATATGGGCTGGGGGTAGACCAAGGCTGTCTGCGATCATTTTATCTAAAGCCAAACAAGTAGATGGCCTAGGATCACCTGACATACGGAGCTACTATACTGCCATGATGGTCTCTGCATTGAAGCATTGGTGGCACAGACCTTCCAAACTTCCATGGGTCCATATTGAAGACCAAACTGTTTCACCATATGCTACCAAGGATCTCTGGTTTTTACCCTTTTAGAACATACAAAGTCCACGCCTAGATAACCCTTTAGTTAAAACTTCATATGAGGCCTGGTCATTTTATCTCAGACACTCTCAATCCTCTGCGATGGCAGATATCAAAAACGTACCTTTGCATGTTATAAAAGCCTCAATTCCAGACTTAGATCTTGAATTGTAGATAGTAATAGTAATTTGCTACAAACGAACACCTTCAATAAGTCATACCAACTCTGTCTCTGGGAGAGGGATATTGGTCGGTCGCTTACAACTGCGGAATGGCAACACGCCTTTCAGTCAACACATGCAGCCTTTCAGTGTTCTACTCACATTGAATAAGCACTCAAAACCCTTTTTTTACATTGGTACTATACACCTGATCGCCTGGCTAGAATCTATCCAGGAACATTTAATATATGTTGGTGTGGCTGCGGCTCCTCTGGCACCCTACAATCTATCCCCTGTGCATGCTGAGGTTAGCATACTAGCTAAGATTGCGTTGGTAAGTAACTGAAAGTCCTCTACGATATCATCTATTGACATAATAGTCAGTAAATTAAATACCACATTTTCTTTTTAAACAAAATCAGTGCCATTGGTTCTGGCTCTTACCCATCTTTTTCTGGTAGATGGGCTTGCTGGTCCTCCTCCTCATTAAGCCGAGATATTGTTATAGCGTTATAGTGTGTTCCCTAGCCTGTGTATCAGGCCTTCTGCTGTTGCCCCTGACTACGAACCTTGCCGCCTGCCCTGACCTTCTGCTATGTCTGACCTCGCCTCTGTCTAGTCCTTGTGTACCGCGCAAGTCTCAGCTGCCAGAGTGGTCAAGTCGCTACTGGGGAACACGACCTGGCAGTTACCGCCGCAGCAAGTCCATCCCGCATTGCGGCGGGCTCTGGTGAACACCTGTAACTACTTAAACCGATTCCCCAGTACGACCCGCGCCATCGCCTCTCTGGCACAGAGGATCCACCTCCTGTGTCCTCACCAGCCGGCAGTCCGGATCCCGACAGGAGCTTTTTAAGTCCTACGCATCGCCACAGCCCTTCGGGGTCCACCATCAGAGAACGACTTGACCGATAGGTAGCAGACTACCTGGCCTTATTCGCAGATATCGACACTCTGAGGAGCGATGAACCCCTTGACTACTGGGTGTGCCGGCTTGACCTGTGGCCTGAGCTATCCCAATTTGCGCTCAAACTTCTGGCCTGTCCCTCTTCAAGTGTCCTGTCAGAAAGGACCTTCAGTGCAGCAGGAGGTATTGTCACTGAGAAGAGGAGTCGCCTTGGTCAAAAAAGTCTGGATTACCTCACCTTTCTTAAGATGAATGAGGGATGGATCCCGAAGGGACTGACACTGGGCGATACATTTGACTGAACAAGGTCTGATCAGATGAGCTGCCTTGGCCTAAAAATTGTCCACACGCTGCTGTATTTGAACTCTGAATGCCGGATGACTTGCGTGACTTATCCGCCACCAACTAGGGTTCAAGCCGCAATGTTTTAGGGCACTTTCTGCCTGGCAAAACAAACAGAAATTTTTCAGGCCGCTGCTACAGCGGCTGCGACAATACCAGATTTTCCAGCCAGGTGCACATGCCTAATTTTTCTGGCCTCTGCTGCTGCACTTGTTATGGTGCTGCAATTTTTATGGCCGCTGCTACAGCTGCGACAATACCAAATTTTTCATACATGTGTACATGCCTAATTTTTCTGGCCTCTGCTGCTGCACTTGTTATGGTGCTGCAATTTTTATGGCCGCTGCTACAGCTGCGACAATACCCAATTTTTCATCCATGTGTACATGCCTAATTTTTCTGGCCTCTGCTGCTGCACTTGTTATGGTGCTGCAATTTTTCTGGCTGCTGCTACAGCTACGGCTGCGACAATACCCAATTTTTCATCCATGTGTACATGCCTAATTTTTCTGGCCTCTGCTGCTGCAATTGTTATGGTGCTGCAATTTTTATGGCTGCTGCTACAGAAGCGGCTGCAACAATACCACATTTTTCAGGCATGTGTACATGCCTATTTTTTCTGGTACTCTCTGCTGACATCTCTATCCATTTTTGCAACCGTGGATATTAGATGTATGCTAAGGGTAGCATGGTGGCTCAGAGGTTAGCACTGCTGCCTTGCAGCGCTGGGGCCTTGTGTTTAAATCCCACTATGTGCTGCCTCAAGGGGGGCTCTAACCATGTGCTGCCTAATATAGGGGAATCTTATGTGCTGCCTAAAGGGGAGTTCTAACATGGGGGAATCTAACTATGTGATGCCTAAAGGGGGATCTAACTATGTGCTGCCTAAAGGGAGGCTCTAACTATGTGCTGCCTAATATGGTGGAATCTATGTGCTGTCTAAAGGGGGGAATCTAACTATGTGATGCCTAAAGGGGGGCTCTATGTGCTGCCTAAAGGGGGCTAAAGCACATTATTCAAAACCATTTAGGAATAATAGGTGATTTATGCCCTTTATGGATTAAAACCAGACTCTGCATCAACTATGTAATTTTCCATGGCAGTTTTGCCATGGATCCCCCTCCGGCACGCCATAGTCCAGGTATTAGTCCCCTTGAAACAACTTTTAAATCACTATTGTGGCCAGAAAGAGTCCCTATGGGTTTTAAAATTCACCTGCCCATTGAAGTCAATGGCGGTTAGACCAGTTCGCGAACTATTGCGGGCGTTCGCGGTTCGCGAACCGAAAATTTTCTGTTCGCGACATCACTATCCATGACATTTCAGCTAATTTTAGACTTTAAAGGGAACCTATCACCTGTTTTATGCAGTCCAAACGCACGAGCAGAATGAAACATTGGCAGGGAGCACAATCCTGAACACTATAAGTGCTATAACGCTTGGTGTTTCAAGACATCACAGTTAAAAAAAAAAACTGACTAGACCTAGCTAAATAGTTATGAGGTGCAGGCTTAACGGTTGCTCTCTGCCCCGACACCCTGAGTAACACATCTCTACCCATCTCTGTTTAGAAAACAACACCTAAAAAGTTCAATACAGCACTGTCTTGTAGTGAAAAAAACATTAAAAAGTTTTATTATAGTAACTTCAATGGAACGCAACCCCCCCAGAGTGTGCTGCTGCCTACTGTTTTGTATCTCTGTATAGGGAGAAATGCATCATTCAATGCTGGTGGCGAGGACTGAAGCTGATAGGACCCACCCCAATGACTAGCTACACCGGTCCCGGTGACTATGTTTCAGAATAAATCATAATGCGTTGGGATCGTCCTCCCTGCACCTGTTTTGTGCTGCCCACGGTTTGACAGGATTCCTTTAATATTACCTGTAAAAACTAAACACTGTAAGAGGGTAAATTGGAAAGTTTTAGTATTTTGTATGCCGAAACTATGTTTGCCATTTGTAACAACTGGAAATGCTTTTTCACACAATGGTTCCATAAATGTAATAACATATGTCATTATTTTTAGTTGCAGAATTTGTTGGCTTGGACCACAGAAGAACAGTAGGAATTGTGTACCAAGTGGCATTCACTGTTGGACTTCTAGCATTAGCAGGAGTGGCCTATGGCATTCCTAATTGGAGATGGCTGCAACTTGCTGTCACTTTGCCAAACTTTTTGTTTTTAACATACTACTGGTAAATTCCTGTACTAATATCATTCTAACTGGGAAATTATTCATGCTAATTTTCTATTCCTTTAATTTCTTCACATTTTGTCTTCACATTTCATAAACAGATCAGTTAGTTTAATGACTTGATAGCTCATACAACCCTTTATAAGAATATATTTAATGATTATTTGTTTTTTGGCTCACCTATACAGCAAACTGAATTGCCAGTTGTCACTATTTTAAAAGGAGTACAATCTTTATAAATTGATGCCCGTTTTCTCAGGATAGGCAATTAATATTAGATATTTTGAAGTCCAACTCCTGGCACCTCTACCCATTAGTTCTTTGAAATTGGTGCTAGTGTGAGCGCTGCAGCCTGTTTAATGTTCACATCGCCTACACGGTACTATCTATAGGAATATTGCAAGGTCCCATTCAAGTAAAGGGAACACTGCTGCAGTACCTTGTACCAGCTCTACAAATAGTACAGCGTTTACAATCAATTAACATGCTGACAATTTAAATATTGAAATAGCTGCAGCACTTGCTAAAAAGTACCTGTCACCAAATAAACTTTACTAAACTATCTCAGGCTATGTTCCTTAACTACTCCTAACACCCCCCCCCCCCCTTAACAAAAAAATCATACCTTTATTCTTGCTCACATAGTGCAGTTTCCCAGCAGGAATGACATCACTGAAGCCTGCTGGGGGACCACTTCCGTCCTCACATCATTGCAGTGCTGCTATGAATAGAAGACCTCAGGCTCTGTGCAGCTTTCAGTGAGGCTCTATGCATGTTTCTGTGAGGCTCTTTGCAGCTTTCAGTGAGGCTCTTTGCAGCTTTCAGTGAGGCTATGTGCAGCTGTCAATCAAGCTCAGTGCAGAGAAGCACTTCCTGAGTTTGGCCTCCTGCCAGGCTGGAAGGAGACCAAACTCATTGTATTAACTGTGGTAGGGAACAGAGCCATCTAGTGGCCATTTTTTCTATTTCATTTTAAACATATTTATTTAAAAAGCAAGTGAATGGGAAAGTGTCTGCTAATTACACAGGGAACACTATATTAAAAGTTTTATTTGGTGAATCTTTAAATGTGACAGTCTCTTAAAACAGTGGATTGTCAGGAGTGCCAGGAGTCAGGTTGCCAACAGTCTGATGTTAATGGCCTGTTTTGACAAAAGTACATTTCTTTCAGGGTTATATAAATGGTGATATTATGAATTTGTGAGGAACGGATCTACGGTATGGCACCTATAAAATTCTATAGTCCTTACGGTACCTGTGTGTGTTTTGCTTTTACACAGAAACACACAAATGTTTTTGTTAGGGAATGCAATATAACTGAGGTATTACTCATATATCATAGAGGCACACAGGATATTGCTAAACTGTAGGGTAATACAGACCTGCAGAGCTCTTCCATAAAGAGTGTCCTTACAAACCATTGCCATGTACATAAACTATTCATAACATTCTACACCCCTTTCCAAATTATTACCAAGAAAATAAATGCATGCAAAGCCCTGCAGAGACCTATGTACTGAAATCCAGATACATTTTGTTCATATTTATCATAGATGCAATCACCTGGTTTATTAACAATTAAAAGCTAATGTTATATTTTATAAATCATATCAATAGATTCACTTCTTTTGTCATAGGTGTGTTCCAGAATCCCCTCGATGGCTCATCTCCCAAAACCGTACATCTGAAGCTAATGCAATTATCAAGCAAATTGCTAAGAGAAATAAGAAAAAAGTTCCAGATGCTCTACAAGTAAATAGCACTTTCTATTCTGGCTATGGATGATCACATAAAAGAGTTCCACAATAAAGAATGCCAGCAGTGCGCCCCTCACATATACAGTTTGGTTTACTGTAAACAGATTAAAAATTCTGAGCACATAAATAATCTGTCTTCACAGAGGTTGGAACTCTTAGGGCAGTACATGATTATATAGATTTATATAAATAGAGATGCTGAGTTCAAGGACATAATGTTTTCTATGATTTAATTATTAATTACTGACAGAGCAGGGAAAGCACAAAAGTTCTTTTAGCTGTTACCCAACTTTTTACATAAAAATACTGATTCACATCATAGACATTACAGTATCTCAAACAAGTGAGGTAACCCCTCACATTTTTGTAAATATTTTAACACCTTAACAACGCAGGACGTAAATGTACCTTCTGGTGCGGTGGTACTTAACACATCAGGACATACATTTACGTCCTATACATAACCGCGGGCATCAGAACGATGCTCGGGTCATGCACGGCAGGTCCCGGCTGCTGATAGCAGCCAGGGACCTGCTTATAATGGCTGACATCTGCCATCACACCATTAACCCCTCAGATGCCGTGATCAATACAGATCACGGCATTTGCAGAAGTGCGGCATTTAATGTGGACGATGGGATCGCCCTCAGCGCTGACGCGGGGGATCCGATAATCTGTAATGGTGGACAGAGGTCCCCTTACCTGCCTCCGTCTGTCTCCCGGCATCGTCTGCTCTGGTCTGAGATTGAGGGGTAATAGGAGAAAAAGCCACCCAAATGGAAATACCCCATATGTGGATGTAAAGTACTCTGCGGGTGCACTACAGGGCTCAGAAGAGAAGGAGCACCTTTGGGCTTTTGGAGAGAGAATTTGACTGTAATTGAAGGCCATGTGCGTTTACAAAGCCCTTATGGTGCCAGAACAGTGCCCCCCCCCCCACATGTGATCCCATTTTGGAAACTACGCCCCTCATGGCATGTAATAAGGGTGCAGTGAGCATTTACGCCCCACAGGTGTCTGACAGATTTTTTGAACAGTGGTCCATGAAAATGAAAATTCTATTTTTCATTTGCAAAGCCTACTGTTCCAAAGATCTGTCAAATGCCAGTGGGGTGTAAATGCTCACTGCACCCCTTATTACATTCCGTGAGGGGTGTAGTTTCCGAAATAGGGTCACATGTGGGGGGTCCACTGTTCCGGCACCATGGGGGCTTTGTAAACGCACATGGCCCCTGACTTCTATTCCAACCAAATTCTCTCTCCAAAAGCCCAATGGCGCTCCTTCTGTCCTAAGACCTGTAGTGCGCCAGCAGAGTACTTTACGTCCAGATATGGGGTATTTCCTTACTCGGGAGAAATTAGTCTTCAAATTTTGGGGTCCATTTTCTCCTATTACCCCATGTGAAAATGAAAAATGTTATGTAACACCATCATTTTAGTGTTAAAAATCTAATTTTTAATTTTCACGTACAACTTCAACGCAAACCTGTCAAACACCTGTGAGATGTTAAGGCTCACTATACCCATTGTTACATTCCTTGAGGGGTGTAGTTTCCCAAATAGTGTGCCATGTGTTTTGTTTTGTTTTTTTGCTGTTCTGGCACCATGGGGGATTCCAAAATGGGACCTGCCCCCAAAAAAACATTTCAGCAAAATTCTCTCTCCAAAAGCCCAATGACACTCCTGTTCTGAGACCTGTAGTGCACCAGCAGAGCACTTTATGTCCACATATGGGGTATTTTCTTACTCGGGAAAAATTGAGCTTCACATTTAGGGGTCCATTTTCTCCTATTACCTCATGTGAAAATGAAAAATTTGGAGTAACACCATCATTTTAGTGTTAAAAATCACATTTTTCATTTTCACATTCAAATTCAACGCAAACCTGTCAAACACCTGTGAGGTGATAAGGCTCACTATACCCCTTGTTACGTTCCTTGAGGGGTGTAGTTTCCCATAGTTTTGGCACCATGGGGGCTTCATAAATGCAACATGCCCCCCAAAAACCATTTCAGCAAAATTCGCCCTCCAAAATCCCACAGTTGCTCTTTCCCTCTTGAGCCATGTTGGGAGCCTGCAAAACACTTTACATCAACATATTAGGTATTACCATACTCAAAAGAAATTGGGCTACACATTTTGTAGGGATTTTTCTCCTTATAACCCTTGTAAAAATGAAAAAAATTGGGCTACATGAACATGTTAGTGTAAAAAATTGAGATTTTGATTTTTCTCAATGTCATTTTGAATACTTTGAGGGGTGCAATTTCTATAATGGGGTCATTTGTGGAGTATTTCTCACAGAAAGGCCCCTCAAACCCACTTCAAACTTAACTGTTCCATGAAAAATTCAGATTTCGAATTTTTCGTGAAAAGTTTGAAAATTGCTGCTATAATTTGAAGCCCTCTAATGTCTTCAAAAAGTATAAACATGTCAACTTCATGATGCCAACATGGGTGGGCCATTTATACGGATACACCTTAATAAAATGGGAATGGATGATGATATTAACTTCCTGTTTGTGACACATTAGTATATGTGAGGGGGGAAACTTTTCAAGATAGGTGGTGACCATGGTGGCCATTTTGAAGTCGGCCATTTTGAATCCAGCTTTTGTTTTTTCAATAGGAAGAGGGTCATGTGACATATCAAACTTATTGGGAATTTTACAAGAAAAACAATGACGTGCTTGGTTTTAACGTAACTTTATTCTTTCATGAGTTATTTACAAGTTTCTGACCACTTATAAAATGTGTTCAATGTGCTCCCCATTGTGTTGGATTGTCAATGCAACCCTCTTCTCCCACTCTTCATACACTCATAGCAACACCACAGGAGAAATGCTAACACCGGCTTCCAGTATCCTAAGTTTCAGGTGCTGCACATCTCGTATCTTCACAGCATAGACAATTGCCTTCAGATGACCCCAAAGATAAAAGTCTAAGGGGGTCAGATCGGGAGACCTTGGGGGCCATTCAGCTGGCCCACGACGACCAATCTACTTTCCAGGAAACTGTTCATCTAGGAATGCTTGGACCTGACACCCATAATGTGGTGGTGCACCATCTTGCTGGAAAAAGTCAGGGAACGTGCCAGCTTCAGTGCATAAAGAGGGAAACACATCATCATGTAGCAATTTCTAATATCCAGTGGCCTTGAGGTTTCCATTGATGAAGAATGGCCCCACTATCTTTGTACCCCTTATACCACACCATACCATCAATTTTTGTATTCCAACAGTCTTGGAGGGATCTATCCAATGTGGGTTAGTGTCAGACCAATAACGGTGGTTTTGTTTGTTAACTTCACCATTCACATAAAAGTTTGCCTCATCACTGAACAAAATCTTCTGCGTAAACTGAGGGTCCTGTTCCAATTTTTGTTTTGCCCATTCTGCAAATTCAGTGCGCCGATCTGGGTCATGCTCGTTGAGATGCTGCAGTAGCTGGAGTTTGTAAGGGTGCCATTTGTGAGTAGCTAATATCTGCCGAAGGGTTGTTTGACTAATGCCACTCTCCAGTGACATGTGGCGAGTGCTACGCTGTAGGCTCTTGCTGAATGAAGCTAGGACAGCCACTGATGTTTCTTCATTAGTGACAGATTTCATATGTCCACATTTTGGCAAATCCAACACTGAACCAGTTTCACGAAACTTAGCAAGCAGTTTGCTAACTGTAGCATGGGAGATGGGTGGTCTCGTAGGGTGTCTTGCATTGAAATCTGCTGCAATGACCCGGTTACTGCATTCACCAGACATCAAAACTATTTATATCCACTCCTCAGGTGTCAAAGGGGTTCTCCGGTGCTTAGACATCTTATCCCCTATCCAATGGATAGGGGATAAGATGCCTGATCGCGGGAGTCCCGCCACTGGGGACCCCCGTGATCTTGCACGCGGCACCCGGTTGGTAATCAGTCCCCGGACCGGTGGGACTCCCGCGATCAGGCATCTTATCCCCTATCCTTTGGATAGGGGATAAGATGTCTAAGCACCGGAGTACCCCTTTAACCTCGGCGACATGTCAATGGCTGTAAACAAATATCAACTTGTAAATAACTCATGAAAGTATAAAGTTACGTTAAAACCAAGCACACCAGTATTTTCTTGATATTCCCAATAAGTTTGATGTGTCACATGACCCTCTTCCTATTGAAAAAACAAAAGTTGGATTCAAAATGGCCAACTTCAAAATGGCCACCATGGTCACCACCCATCTTGAAAAGATCAGAATGAAAGGTAAAAGCATCCCATTATTAATATATAAAGTGACAGTGGTCAGATTTGCAAAAAAGGGCTGCGTCCTTAAGGTGAAATTGAGCTGCGTCCTTAAGGGGTTAACCCCTTAACCCCTTAAGGACTCAGGGTTTTTCCGTTTTTGGACTTTCGTTTTTTCCTCCTTACCTTTTAAAAATCATAACCCTTTAAATTTTCCACCTAAAAATCCATATTATGGCTTATTTTTTTCGTCACCAATTCTACTTTGCAGTGACATTAGTGATTTTACCCAAAAATGCACGGCGAAACGGAAAAAAAAATCATTGTGCAACAAAATCGGAAAAAAACGCCATTTTGTAACTTTTGGGGGCTTCCGTTTCTACGCAGTGCATATTTCGGTAAAAATTACACCTTATCATTATTCTGTAGGTCCATACGGTTAAAATGATACCCTACTTATATAGGTTTGATTTTGTCGCACTTCTGGAAAAAATCATAACTACATGCAGGAAAATGTATACTGTCACGATCCCGGCTGGTAGGAGGTGGATCCTCTGTGCCAGAGAGGGATTGGCGAGGACCGTGCTAGTGGACCGGTTCTAAGTCACTACAGGTTTTCACCAGAGCCCGCCGCAAAGCGGGATGGTCTTGCTGCGGCGGTAGTGACCAGGTCGTATCCACTAGCAACGGCTCAACCTCTCTGACTGCTGAAGATAGGCGCGGTACAAGGGAGTAGACAAAGGCAAGGTCGGACATAGCAGAAGGTCGGGGCAGGCAGCAAGGATCGTAGTCAGGGGCAATGGCAGGAGGTCTGGAACACGGGCTAGGAACAAACAAGGGAACGCTTTCACTAGGCACAAGGGCAACAAGATCCGGCAAGGAAGTGCAGGGGAAGTGAGGTATAAGTAGGGAGTGCACAGGTGGAAACTAATTAAGCTAATTGGGAAGATTGGGCCAGGCACCATCATTGGTGCACTGGCCCTTTAAATCGCAGAGACCCGGCGCGCGCGCGCCCTAGGGAGCGGGGCCGCGCGCGCCGGGACAGGACCGACGGAGAGCGAGTCAGGTACGGGGACCGGGGTGCGCATCGCGAGCGGGCGCCACCCGCATCGCGAATCGCATCCCGGCTGGAGGCGGGACCGCAGCGCACCCGGTCAGTGGATCTGACCGGGGCGCTGCAACAACGAGGATGAGGCGAGCGCTCCGGGGAGGAACGGGGACCCGGAGCGCTCGGCGTAACAGTACCCCCCCCCTTGGGTCTCCCCCTCTTCTTGGGGCCAAAGAACCTGAGGAAAAAAAACTCAATTTTTTCGTGATGAGGTCCGATGCACATTAGGAGGGGTTCCGTGCGGTAACGCACGAGACAGTCCAATTTTTCATTGTAAACACAATTGATGTAGAGGGGTCTGGCGAGACTGGTCACAGGGACGTTGAACCTGTTGATAAAAGAGGCCAAAAAAAAATTTCCTGCAGATCCGGAATCCAAGAAGGCCATAGTAGAGAAGGTAGAGGCAGATATCCGCACAGGCACAGTAAGGCGTGGAGAAGCAGAGTTGACATCAAGAACTGTGTCACCTTTGTGCGGAGTCAGCGTACGTCTTTCCAGGCGGGGAGAACGGATAGGACAATCCTTCAGGAAGTGTTCGGTACCGGCATAGTACAGGCAAAGATTCTCCATGCGGCGTCGTGTCCTCTCTTGAGGTGTCAAGCGAGACCGGTCAACTTGCATAGCCTCCACGGCGGGAGGCACAGGAACGGTTTGCAGAGGACCAGAGGAGAGAGGAGCCGGGGAGAAAAAACGCCTCGTGCGAACAAAGTCCATATCCAGGCGGAGCTCCAGACGCCATCCGGAAAAACGCATGTCAATGCGAGTGGCAAGATGAATGAGTTCATGTAGGTTAGCAGGAGTCTCTCGTGCGGCCAGAACATCTTTAATGTTGCTGGATAGGCCTTTTTTAAAGGTCGCGCAGAAAGCCTCACTATTCCAGGACAACTCGGAAGCAAGAGCACGGAACTGAATGGCGTACTCGCCAACGGAAGAAACACCCTGGGCCAGGTTCAGCAGGGCAGTCTCGGCAGAAGAAGCTCGGGCAGGCTCCTCGAAGACACCACGGACCTCAGCGAAGAAGGACTGGACTGTGGCTGTGGCAGGATCATTGCGGTCCCAGAGTGGTGTGGCCCCAGACAAGGCCTTTCCAGAAAGGAGACCACGGCAGAGTCTAGAGTCCTCATCAAATTTGTCCGGCAGGGACAAGCAGGGGTTAGGAGCGGCCGGTTGCTGCGGAGGAGTTGCAGGAGCCGGCGGAGGAGATGGTTGTTGCAGTTGCAGCTGCTGTAACTGTGACTTCAGTTGCTGTGTCACGGTGGACAAGTATGCCAGCTGGTGATTTTGTTGGGTGATCATCGTGGAAATGTCGGCAAGACTTGACAGCGGCACCTCAGCGGAATCCATGGCCGGACGCTGCGGAGGAGTTGCAGGAGACGGCGGAGGAGATGGTTGTTGCAGTTGCAGCTGCTGTGTCAGTGGCAGCAGCTGCTGTAACTGTGACTTCAGTTGCTGTTTCACGGAGGACAAGTATGCCAGCTGGTGATTTTGTTGGGTGATCATCGTGAAAATGTCGGCAAGACTTGACAGCGGCACCTCAGCGGAATCCATGGCCGGATCTACTGTCACGATCCCGGCTGGTAGGAGGTGGATCCTCTGTGCCAGAGAGGGATTGGCGAGGACCGTGCTAGTGGACCGGTTCTAAGTCACTACAGGTTTTCACCAGAGCCCGCCGCAAAGCGGGATGGTCTTGCTGCGGCGGTAGTGACCAGGTCGTATCCACTAGCAACGGCTCAACCTCTCTGACTGCTGAAGATAGGCGCGGTACAAGGGAGTAGACAAAGGCAAGGTCGGACGTAGCAGAAGGTCGGGGCAGGCAGCAAGGATCGTAGTCAGGGGCAACGGCAGGAGGTCTGGAACACGGGCTAGGAACAAACAAGGGAACGCTTTCACTAGGCACAAGGGCAACAAGATCCGGCAAGGAAGTGCAGGGGAAGTGAGGTATAAGTAGGGAGTGCACAGGTGGAAACTAATTAAGCTAATTGGGAAGATTGGGCCAGGCACCATCATTGGTGCACTGGCCCTTTAAATCGCAGAGACCCGGCGCGCGCGCGCCCTAGGGAGCGGGGCCGCGCGCGCCGGGACAGGACCGACGGAGAGCGAGTCAGGTACGGGGACCGGGGTGCGCATCGCGAGCGGGCGCCACCCGCATCGCGAATCGCATCCCGGCTGGAGGCGGGACCGCAGCGCACCCGGTCAGTGGATCTGACCGGGGCGCTGCAACAACGAGGATGAGGCGAGCGCTCCGGGGAGGAACGGGGACCCGGAGCGCTCGGCGTAACATATACGTTTAAAAATGTCATCTTCTGACCCCTATAACTTTTTTATTTTTCCACATACAGGGTGGTATGAGGACTTACTTTTTGCGCCGTGATCTGAAGTTGTTATCGGTATGATTTTTGTTTTGATCGGACTTTTTGATCACTTTTTATTCATTTTTGTAATGGTATAAAAAGTGACCACAATATGCTTTTTTGGACTTTGGAATTTTTTTGCGCGTACGCCATTGACTGTGCGGTTTAATTAATGATATATTTTTATAGTTCGGACATTTACGCACGCGACGATACCACATATGTTTATATAAATTTTTTTTACACTGTTTTATTTTTTTTATGGGAAAAGGGGGGTGATTCAAACTTTTATTAGGGAAGGGGTTAAATGACCTTTATTAACACTTTTTTTTTACATTTTTTTGGCAGTGTTATAGGTACCATAGGGACCCATAACACTGCACACACTGATCTCCTATGCTGATCACTGGCGTGTATTAACACGCCTGTGATCAGCATTATCGGCGCTTGACTGCTCCTGCCTGGATCTCAGGCACGGAGCAGTCATTCGTCGATTGGACACCGAGGAGGCAGGTAAGGGCCCTCCCGGTGTCCGGTCAGCTGTTCGGGACGCCGCGATTTCACTGCGGCGGTCCCCAACAGCCCGACTGAGCAGCCGGGTGACTTTCAGTTTCACTTTAGAAGCGGCGGTCAGCTTTGACCGCCGCTTCTAAAGGGTTAATACTGCACATCGCCGCAATCGTCGATGTATGGTATTAGCCGCGGGTCCCGGCCGTTGATGAGCGCCGGGACCGACGCGATATGATGTAGGATCGCGGCGCGATCCCGTTTTATATCGCGGGAGCCGGCGCAGGACGTAAATAAACGTCCTGCGTCGTTAAGGGGTTAAGGACCCATGACATACCGGTACGTCATGAGTCCGCTCCCGTTCTATAACGCGGGAGGCCGGGACCCTTGGCTAATAGCGCGCGGCACTGTTTGCGGTGCCACTCGCTATTAACCCTTTATACACGGCGTTCAATCATTGCCATTTAGCTCAGGGGGCTGATCGGGATGTCCGCGGCTAAATCAAGGCATCCCGAACAGCTGTGACACAGCAGGAGGGTCCCTTACCTTGCCTCCTGATGTCTGACTGCTCAGTGCCTGTGATCCAGGCATGAGCAACCAAGCGGCAGAATCATTGATCAATGGTTTCTTATGAGAAACCATTGATCAATATAAAAGATCAGTGTGTGCAGTGTTATAGCCCCCTATGGGAGCTATAACACTGCAAGAAAAAAGTGAAGAAAAAAAACATGAATAAAGATCATTTAACCCTTTCCCTATTAAAAGTTTGAGCCACCCCCCTTTTCCCATTTAACCCCTTAATGACACGGACATAAATGTACGTCCTGGTTTGGCGGGACACGCAACAAGACATACATTTACATCCTGTGTATGACCGCGAGCATGGGAACGTGCTCGCGTCATACACGGCAGGTTCCGGCTGCTAGCAGCAGCCAGGGACCCACCGGTAATGGCCAACATCCGTGATCGCGCGGATGTACGCGATTAAGCCCTCAGATGCCGCGGCGTCATCCAGCATGGCGGCCGGAGGTCCCCTCACCTGGCTCCAGCCATCTCCCGGGGTCTTCTGCTCTGGTCTGAGATCGAGCAGACCAGAGCAGAAGATCACCGATAATACTGATCGGGGCTATGTCCTATGCACAGCACTGAACAGTATTAGCAATCAAATGATTGCTATAGATCGTCCCCTATGGGGACATAAAAATTAAAAAAAAAAAAGTTGAAAAATGTAAAAATAAAAAGTAAAAAAAAGTGAAAAATCCCCTTCCCCAATAAAAATAAAAATTGTCAGTTTTTCCCATTTTACCCCCAAAAAGCTTAATTTTTTTTAAATAAACATATTTGGTATTGCCGCGTGTGTAATGTCCGAACTTTCAAAATATAATGTTAATGATCCCGTACGGTGAATGGCATAAACGTAAAAAATTTAAAAAGTCCAAAAATGCAGCTTTTTTGGCACATTTTATTAAAAAAAAACATTATCTAAAAGTTTTATATATGTGGTATCGATAAAAAGTACAGATGATGGCACAAAAAATGAGCCCTTATACTGCCCTATATATGGAAAAATGAAAAAGTTATAGGTGGTCAAAATAGGGCAATTTTAGATTACTGATTTTGTACAAAAAGTTTTAGATTTTTTTTTTTTTAAAGGGGTACTCCGGTGAAAACCTTTTTTTCTTTTGAATCAACTGGTGGCAGAAAGTTAAACATATTTGTAAATTACTTCTATTAAAAAATTTTAATCCTTCCAGTATTTATTAGCTGCTGAATGCTACAGAGGTAATTCCTTTCTTTTTGGAACACTGATGACATCACGAGCACAGTGCTCTCTGCTGACATCTCTGTCCATTTTAGCAACCATGCATAGCAGATGTATGCTGAGAGCCTTGCAGTGCTGGGGACTTGGGTTCAAATCCCACTAAGGACAACAATAAATAAAGTGTTATTATTATAATAACATCAGCAGAGAGAACTGTGCTCGTGATGTCATCAGAGAGCATTCCAAAAAGAAAAGAATTTCCTCTGTAGTATTCAGCAGCTAATAAGTACAGGAAGGATTAAGATTTTTTTAATAGAAGTAATTTACAAATATGTTTAACTTTCTGCCACCAGTTGATTTAAAAGAAAAAAGGTTTTCCCCGGAGTACCTCTTTAAGCGGAACAAAAATATAAAAGTATCTAGCCATGGGTATCATTTTAATCGTATTGACCCGCAGAATAAAGAATACATGTAATTTTTACTGTAAAGTGTACTGTGTAAAAACAAAACCCTCCAAATTGTGCAAAATTGTGTTTTTCATTTAAATCTCCTCCCTAAAAATTTTTTTTTGGGGTTCGCCGTACATTTAATGGTAAAATGAGAGGTTTCATTACAAAGTACAATTGGTCACGCAAAAAACAAGCCCTTATATGGGTCTGTAGATGGAAATATAAAAGAGTTATGGATTTTAGAAGGCAAGGAGAAAACAATGAAAACGCTAAAAAATTGGCCTGGTCCTTAACCCCTTAAGGACCAAGGACGTACCGGTACGTCCTTGGTCCTGCTCTTCTGATATAACGCGGGGTTACACAGTAACCCCGCGTCATATCATGGCGGGCCCGGCGTCATAGTGAAGCCGGGACCCGCCTCTAATAGCGCGCAGCGCCGATCGCGGCGCCGCGCGCTATTAACCCTTTAGCCGCGCGCTCAAAGCTGAGCCGCGCGGCTAAAAGTGAAAGTGAAAGTTCCCGGCTAGCTCAGTCGGGCTGTTCGGGATAGCCGCGGCTAATCGCGGCATCCCGAACAGCTGACAGGACAGCGGGAGGGCCCCTACCTGCCTCCTCGCTGTCCGATCGCCGAATGACTGCTCAGTGCCTGAGATCCAGGCCTGAGCAGTCATGCGGCAGAATCGTTGATCACTGGTTTCTTATGAGAAACCAGTGATCAACATAGAAGATCAGTGTGTGCAGTGTTATAGGTCCCTATGGGACCTATAACACTGCACAAAAAAAGTGAAAAAAAAAAGTGAATAAAGATCATTTAACTCCTCCCCTATTAAAAGTTTGAATCACCCCCCTTTTCCAATAAAAAAAAAAACACAGTGTAAATAAAAATTAAAATAAACATATGTGGTATCACCGCGTGCGGAAATGTCCGAATTATAAAAATATATCATTAATTAAACCGCTCGGTCAATGGCGTGCGCGCAAAAAAATTCCAAAGTCCAAAATAGTGCATTTTTGGTCACTTTTTATATCATTTAAAAATGAATAAAAAGTGATCAATAAGTCCTATCAATGCAAAAATGGTACCGTTAAAATCTTCAGATCACGGCGCAAAAAATGAGCCCTCATACCGCCCCATACACGGAAAAATAAAAAAGTTATAGGGGTCAGAAGATGACAATTTTAAACGTATTAATTTTCCTGCATGTAGTTATGATTTTTTCCAGAAGTCCGACAAAATCAAACCTATATAAGTAGGGTATCATTTTAATCGTATGGACCTACAGAATACATATCAGGTGTCATTTTTACCGAAAAATGTACTACGTAGAAACGGAAGCCCCCAAAAGTTACAAAACAGCGTTTTTTTTTCAATTTTGTCGCACAATGATTTTTTTTCCCGCTTCACCATAGATTTTTGGGCAAAATGACTGACGTCATTACAAAGTAGAATTGGTGGCGCAAAAAATAAGCCATCATATGGATTTTTAGGTGTAAATTTGAAAGAGTTATGATTTTTTAAAGGCAAGGAGCAAAAAACGAAAATGCAAAAACGGAAAAACCTCCGGTCCTTAAGAGGTTAAGGTTAAAATGGGCTTGGTCCTTAAGGAGTTAAAAAAAAAATCTGAATTATAAAAAATATATCATTAATTAAACTGCACGGTCAATGGCGTATGCACAAAAAAATTCCAAAGTCCAAAATAGTGTACCGTATTTTTCGCCGTATAAGACGCACTTTTTCTTCCCCAAAACTGGGGGGAAAAAGTCGGTGCGTCTTATACGGCGAATACACCCCTATCGCGGCGGTCCCTGCAGCCATCAACGGCCGGGACCCGCGGCTAATACAGGACATCACCGATCGCGGTGATGCCCTGTATTAACCCTTCAGACGCGGCGATCAAAGCTGACCGCCGCGTCTGAAGGGAAAGTGACACTAACCCGGCTGTTTGGTCGGGCTGTTCGGGACCGCCGCGATTTCACCGCGGCGGTCTCGAACAGCCCGGCTGAATAGCCGGGTTAGTGCTTACAGGACACCGGGAGGGACCTTACCTACCTCCTCGGTGTCTTCTCCGTTCAGGGATCCCCTGTAAGGCCGGCGCTCTCCTTCCTCGTCATCACGTCGTCGCGTACGTGCGTCGGCGTGCGTAACGACGTGATGGCGGCGACGGAGAGCGAGGATACCCGGCCGGCAGCAGAGACGTTCCGGAGCGACGGGGACACGGCAACAGCGATGGAGCGACATCCAGGGCAGCGGTGACGGGTCCGGAGCGGCGGGGACACGTGAGTATTACCTCCTCCTGCAGTGGTCTTCAATCTGCGGACCTCCAGATGTTGCAAAACTACAACTCCCAGCATGCCCGGACAGCCAACGGCTGTCCGGGCATGCTGGGAGTTGTAGTTTTGCAACATCTGGAGGTCCGCAGGTTGAAGACCACTATTGGGTTAAAAATCTTTATTTTTTTAGATTTTGTCCCTAAAAATTGGGTGCGTCTTATACGCCGGTGCGTCCTATAGGGCGAAAAATACGGTATTTTTGGTCACTTTTTATATCATGAAAAAATGAATAAATCAATAAGTCCTATCAATGCAAAAATTGTACAGCTAAAAACTTCAGATCATGGCGCAAAAAATTAGCCATCATACCGCCCCATACGCAGAAAAATAAAAAAAGTTATAGGGGTCAGAAGATGACAATTTTAAACGTGTAAATTTCCCTGCATGTAGTTATGATTTTTTTTTTCAAAAGTACGATAAAATCAAACCTATATAAGTAGAGTATCATTTTAATTGTATGGACCTACAGAATAAAGAGAAGGTGTCATTTTTACTGAAAAATGTACTGTGTAGAAACGGAAGCCCCCAAAACTTACAAAATGGTGTGTTTTTTTCAATTTTGTCTCACAATGATTTTTTTTCCGTTTCGCTGTAGATTTTTGGGTAAAATGACTGACGTCATTACAAAGTAGAATTGGTGGTGCAAAAATAAGCCATCATATGGATTTTTAGGTGCAAAACTGTTATGATTTTTTAAAAGTAAGGAGGAAAAAACGAAAATGCAAAAACGGAAAAAACCCTGGATCCTTAAGGGGTTAATAAGCAGGCATGATGGTAGGTATGCGGTGCAATAGTAAATCCAATTGGTCACACTATGGGTAGTCTTTTCTTCATCAGCTTGTATATCATACAAGGTCTTGAAACGCGTCCAGCTAGTTACTGGAATCACCACTGACTACCCACAGTGTGACCAATTGGATTTACTATTGCACCGCATACCTACCATCACACCTGCTTATTAAACAGCAAAGAGCGTGCGCTACCTACCATGAGGACAACACCCAGGATCCTATCTGTTACGCCGAGCGCTCCGGGTCCCCGCTCCTCCCCGGAGCGCTCGCTACACTCTCCCCACTGCAGCGCTCCGGTCAGTTCCACTGACCCGGGGCGCTGCGATTCCGCTTCCAGCCGGGATGCGATTCGCGATGCGGGTAGCGCCCGCTCGCGATGCGCACCCCGGCTCCCGTACCTGACTCGCTCTCCCTCGGTCCTGTCCCGGCGCGCGCGGCCCCGCTCCCTAGGGCGCGCGCGCGCCGGGTCTTTGCGATTTAAAGGGCCACTGCGCCGCTGATTGGCGCAGTGATTCCAATTAGTGTGTTCACCTGTGCACTTCCCTATATCACCTCACTTCCCCTGCACTCCCTTGCCGGATCTTGTTGCCATTGTGCCAGTGAAAGCGTTTCCTTGTGTGTTCCTAGCCTGTGTTCCAGACCTCCTGCCGTTGCCCCTGACTACGATCCTTGCTGCCTGCCCCGACCTTCTGCTACGTCCGACCTTGCTTCTGTCTACTCCCTTGTACCGCGCCTATCTTCAGCAGCCAGAGAGGTGAGCCGTTGCTAGTGGATACGACCTGGTCACTACCGCCGCAGCAAGACCATCCCGCTTTGCGGCGGGCTCTGGTGAAAACCAGTAGTGACTTAGAACCGATCCACTAGCACGGTCCACGCCAATCCCTCTCCGGCACAGAGGATCCACTACCTGCCAGCCGGCATCGTGACAGTAGATCCGGCCATGGATCCCGCTGAAGTTCCTCTGCCAGTTGTCGCTGACCTCACCACGGTGGTCGCCCAGCAGTCACAACAGATAGCGCAACAAGGCCAACAGCTGTCTCAACTGACCGTTATGCTACAGCAGTTACTACCACAGCTTCAGCAGTCATCTCCTCCGCCAGCTCCTGCACCTCCTCCGCAGCGAGTGGCCGCTCCTGGTCTACGCCTATCCTTGCCGGATAAATTTCATGGGGACTCTAAGTTTTGCCGTGGCTTTCTTTCCCAATGTTCCCTGCATCTGGAGATGATGTCGGACCAGTTTCCCACTGAAAGGTCTAAGGTGGCTTTCGTAGTCAGCCTTCTGTCTGGAAAAGCCCTGTCTTGGGCCACACCGCTCTGGGACCGCAATGATCCTGTCACTGCCTCTGTACACTCCTTCTTCTCGGAAATCCGAAGTGTCTTTGAGGAACCTGCCCGAGCCTCTTCTGCTGAGACTGCCCTGTTGAACCTGGTCCAGGGTAATTCTTCCGTTGGCGAGTATGCCGTACAATTCCGTACTCTTGCTTCAGAATTATCCTGGAATAATGAGGCCCTCTGCGCGACCTTTAAAAAAGGCCTATCCAGCAACATTAAAGATGTTCTGGCCGCACGAGAAATCCCTGCTAATCTACATGAACTCATTCACCTAGCCACTCGCATTGACATGCGTTTTTC
This sequence comes from Hyla sarda, assembly GCF_029499605.1. Taxonomy (NCBI): domain Eukaryota; kingdom Metazoa; phylum Chordata; class Amphibia; order Anura; family Hylidae; genus Hyla; species Hyla sarda. The sequence goes on from NC_079191.1 coordinate 324,769,663, forward strand.
CGAAAGGCGTCAGGAGCTCCGCCAAGATATGGACTCTGTTCGCACGAGGCGTTTCTTCTCCTCGGCTCCTCTCTCCTCTGGTCCCCTGCAATCCGTTTCTGTGCCTCCCGCCGTGGAGGCTATGCAGGTCGACCGGTCTCGCCTGACACCTCAAGAGAGGACACGACGCCGCATGGAGAACCTCTGCCTGTACTGTGCTAGTACCGAACACTTCCTGAGGGATTGTCCTATCCGTCCTCCCCGCCTGGAAAGACGTACGCTGACTCCGCACAAAGGTGAGACAGTCCTTGATGTCTACTCTGCTTCTCCACGTCTTACTGTGCCTGTGCGGATGTCTGCCTCTGCCTTCTCCTTCTCTACTATGGCCTTCTTGGACTCTGGATCTGCAGGAAATTTTATTTTGGCCTCTCTCGTCAACAGGTTCAACATCCCAGTAACCAGTCTCGCCAGACCCCTTTACATCAATTGTGTAAACAATGAAAGATTGGACTGTACCATACGTTTCCGCACGGAGCCCCTTCTAATGAGCATCGGACCTCATCACGAGAGGATTGAACTTTTGGTCCTCCCCAATTGCACTTCTGAAATTCTCCTTGGACTTCCCTGGCTTCAACTTCATTCCCCAACCCTGGATTGGTCCACTGGGGAGATCAAGAGTTGGGGGCCCTCTTGTTCCAAGGACTGTCTAAAACCGGTTCCCAGTAACCCTTGCCGTGACTCTGTGGTTCCTCCAGTAACCGGTCTCCCTAAGGCCTATATGGACTTTGCGGATGTTTTCTGCAAAAAACAAGCTGAGACTCTACCTCCTCACAGGCCTTATGATTGTCCTATCGACCTCCTCCCTGGCACTACTCCACCCCGGGGCAGAATTTATCCTCTCTCTGCCCCAGAGACTCTTGCCATGTCTGAATACGTCCAGGAAAATTTAAAAAAGGGCTTTATCCGTAAATCCTCCTCTCCTGCCGGAGCCGGATTTTTCTTTGTGTCCAAAAAAGATGGCTCCCTACGTCCTTGCATTGACTACCGCGGTCTTAATAAAATCACGGTTAAGAACCGCTACCCCCTACCCCTCATCTCTGAACTCTTTGATCGCCTCCAAGGTGCCCACATCTTTACTAAACTGGACTTAAGAGGTGCTTATAACCTCATCCGCATCAGAGAGGGGGATGAGTGGAAAACGGCATTTAACACCAGAGATGGACACTTTGAGTATCTGGTCATGCCCTTTGGCCTGTGCAACGCCCCTGCTGTCTTCCAAGACTTTGTTAATGAAATTTTTCGTGATCTTTTATACTCCTGTGTTGTGGTATATCTGGACGATATCCTAATTTTTTCTGCCAATCTAGAAGAACACCGCCAGCATGTCCGTATGGTTCTTCAGAGACTTCGTGACAATCAACTCTATGCCAAAATTGAGAAATGTCTGTTTGAATGCCAATCTCTTCCTTTTCTAGGATACTTGGTCTCTGGCCAGGGACTACAAATGGATCCAGACAAACTCTCTGCCGTCTTAGATTGGCCACGCCCCTCCGGACTCCGTGCTATCCAACGCTTTTTGGGGTTCGCCAATTATTACAGGCAATTTATTCCACATTTTTCTACCGTTGTGGCTCCTATCGTGGCTTTAACCAAAAAAAATGCCGATCCCAAATCTTGGCCTCCTCAAGCGGAAGACGCCTTTAAAAGACTCAAGTCTGCCTTTTCTTCGGCTCCCGTGCTCTCCAGACCTGACCCTTCCAAACCCTTCCTATTGGAGGTTGATGCCTCCTCAGTGGGAGCTGGAGCTGTTCTTCTACAAAAAAATTCTTCCGGGCATGCTGTCACTTGTGGTTTTTTTTCTAGGACCTTCTCTCCGGCGGAGAGGAACTACTCCATCGGGGATCGAGAGCTTCTAGCCATCAAATTAGCACTTGAGGAATGGAGGCATCTGCTGGAGGGATCAAGATTTCCAGTTATTATTTACACCGATCACAAGAACCTCTCCTACCTCCAGTCTGCCCAACGGCTGAATCCTCGCCAGGCCCGGTGGTCTCTGTTCTTTGCCCGATTTAATTTTGAAATTCACTTTCGGCCTGCCGATAAGAACATTAGGGCCGATGCTCTCTCTCGTTCCTCGGATGCCTCGGAAGTTGAACTCTCTCCGCAACACATCATTCCTCCTGACTGCCTGATCTCCACTTCTCCAGCCTCCATCAGGCAAACTCCTCCAGGAAAGACCTTTGTTTCTCCACGCCAACGCCTCGGAATCCTCAAATGGGGTCACTCCTCCCATCTCGCAGGTCATGTGGGCATCAAGAAATCTGTGCAACTCATCTCCCGCTTCTATTGGTGGCCGACTCTGGAGACGGATGTTGTGGACTTTGTGCGAGCCTGCACTATCTGTGCCCGGGATAAGACTCCTCGCCAGAAGCCCGCTGGTTTTCTTCATCCCCTGCCTGTCCCCGAACAGCCTTGGTCTCTGATTGGTATGGATTTTATTACTGATTTACCCCCTTCCCGTGGCAACACTGTTATTTGGGTGGTCGTTGATCGATTCTCCAAAATGGCACATTTCATCCCTCTTCCTGGTCTTCCTTCAGCGCCTCAGTTGGCTAAACAATTTTTTGTACACATTTTTCGTCTTCACGGGTTGCCTACGCAGATCGTCTCGGATAGAGGCGTCCAATTCGTGTCTAAATTCTGGAGGGCTCTCTGTAAACAACTCAAGATTAAATTAAATTTTTCTTCTGCATATCATCCCCAATCCAATGGACAAGTAGAAAGAATTAACCAGGTCTTGGGTGATTATTTACGACATTTTGTTTCCTCCCGCCAGGATGACTGGGCAGATCTCCTTCCATGGGCCGAATTCTCGTATAACTTCAGAGTCTCTGAATCTTCCTCCAAATCCCCATTTTTCGTGGTGTACGGCCGTCACCCTCTTCCCCCCCTCCCTACCCCCTTGCCCTCTGGTCTGCCCGCTGTGGATGAAATTTCTCGTGACCTTTCCATCATATGGAGAGAGACCCAAAATTCTCTCTTACAGGCTTCATCACGCATGAAGAGGTTCGCGGATAAGAAAAGAAGAGCTCCTCCCATTTTTTCCCCTGGAGACAAGGTATGGCTCTCCGCTAAATATGTCCGCTTCCGTGTCCCTAGCTACAAGTTGGGACCACGCTATCTTGGTCCTTTCAAAATTTTGTCTCAGATTAATCCTGTCTCTTACAAACTTCTTCTTCCTCCTTCTCTTCGTATCCCTAATGCCTTTCACGTTTCTCTTCTTAAACCACTCATCATCAACCGTTTCTCTCCTAAATCTGTTCCTCCCACTCCTGTTTCCGGCTCCTCGGACATCTTCTCCGTCAAAGAGATCCTAGCATCTAAAAAGGTCAGAGGGAAAACCTTTTTTTTAGTGGATTGGGAGGGTTGTGGTCCAGAAGAGAGATCCTGGGAACCTGAGGACAACATCCTAGACAAAAGTCTGCTCCTCAGGTTCTCAGGCTCTAAGAAGAGGGGGAGACCCAAGGGGGGGGTACTGTTACGCCGAGCGCTCCGGGTCCACGCTCCTCCCCGGAGCGCTCGCTACACTCTCCCCACTGCAGCGCTCCGGTCAGTTCCACTGACCCGGGGCGCTGCGATTCCGCTTCCAGCCGGGATGCGATTCGCGATGCGGGTAGCGCCCGCTCGCGATGCGCACCCCGGCTCCCGTACCTGACTCGCTCTCCCTCGGTCCTGTCCCGGCGCGCGCGGCCCCGCTCCCTAGGGCGCGCGCGCGCCGGGTCTTTGCGATTTAAAGGGCCACTGCGCCGCTGATTGGCGCAGTGATTCCAATTAGTGTGTTCACCTGTGCACTTCCCTATATCACCTCACTTCCCCTGCACTCCCTTGCCGGATCTTGTTGCCATTGTGCCAGTGAAAGCGTTTCCTTGTGTGTTCCTAGCCTGTGTTCCAGACCTCCTGCCGTTGCCCCTGACTACGATCCTTGCTGCCTGCCCCGACCTTCTGCTACGTCCGACCTTGCTTCTGTCTACTCCCTTGTACCGCGCCTATCTTCAGCAGCCAGAGAGGTGAGCCGTTGCTAGTGGATACGACCTGGTCACTACCGCCGCAGCAAGACCATCCCGCTTTGCGGCGGGCTCTGGTGAAAACCAGTAGTGACTTAGAACCGATCCACTAGCACGGTCCACGCCAATCCCTCTCCGGCACAGAGGATCCACTACCTGCCAGCCGGCATCGTGACACTATCACAGACATCATTAAATATTTACTGAATGGGAATTACCATCTGTTTTTCTTTTTGAGTTCAATATTCAAGAAAAACGTCTTTTTTTTTTTTTTTGAGAAGTCAAACAGCTGTTTATGTTACAGACAACCACTGCAGGGGAAATGTAAAACACAGATAGGCTAGGTCAGAAGTTTTGATGAACTAGACAAAACTCTAGACAAAAGTAGAACAACCTGAATCAGCCAAGATAAAAGAGTTATAGCCTGTACCAGCTATATAAAAAAAAAATATACCTAACATCCTCTTACATACATCTTTATTTTTTTCTATATTTTATGTACAGAGTCTAATGGAAAAAGAAGAAACAGACAATAAGAAAGTTCCATCTTTTGTAGATCTTTTCAGAACACCCACAATCAGAAAATACACATTTATTCTTATGTACATCTGGTAAGGATCATTTTATTTATGGTATTGTTGATAATTTAACCCCTTAAGGATGAGCACCGTAAATGTACGGCGCTGCCAAGAGGTACTTAGCGCACAGCGCCATACATTTACCACGCAGCGTTCCTTGATCACCGCGTCTCCGAACAAGGTGATCGGACCGGGATGGCTGCTGTTATCTAACAGCAGCCTTTCCGGCATATTGCCCAGTGGGTCCTGAGACCCCCCTTGTCGGCGTGATGGCCGTGATTCGCAGATCAATTCCAACCAGCGAATTAGGGTTTTTCCCGGTCAATCGGATCACTGGTGACCCAGTAACCCGGAAAATAACGGTGATTGGTGCTGTGAGAGACTGCACCTATCAACCTTGCTCACCAGGAGTAAGGTTGCACTGGTGCCACCTCACGATACTCATGATTGATCTGAGATTGGCGGGGGTCACCTTACCGGTGGGTCCAGAGCAGTGGCAGGATCTGGCAGCAGGAGGTGAGGCCTGTGTGCTTCCTGCTGTTGCTTAGCAACAACTCCCAGCATGCAGAGCCAAAGGGCATGCTGGAAGTTGTAGTTTTGCAAAAGCTGGAGGTCTGCCCCCCCCCCCCCCCATGTGAATGTACAGAGTACATTCACATGGGCAGGGGTTTACAGTGAGTTTCCTGCTAGGAGTTTGAGCTGCAGCGGAACTTTTGCCACAGTTCAAACTCCCAGCGGGAAACTGTTTCCAAAACGGAGCCTCCAGCTGTTGCAAAACAACAACTCCCAGTATTGCCGCACAGCCATTGACTGTCCAGGCATGCTGGGAGTTTTGCAACAGCTGGAAGCACCCTGTTTGGAGAACACTGCCATGTCCATCCCTATGCAAATCCCTAATTTAGGCCTCAAATGCACATGGCGCTCTCTCACTTTGGAGCCCTGTCGTATTTTAAGGCAACAGTTAGGGCCACATATGAGGTATTTTCATACTCGGGAGAAATTGCCTTACAAATTTTGTGGGTCTTTTTCTCCTTTTACCCTTTATGAAAAGGTAAAGTTGGGGTCTAGACCAGCATGTTAGTGTAAAAAAATAAAAAAATTTACACTAACATGCTGGTGTTGCCCCTTACTTTTAATTTTCACAAGAGGTAAAAGGAAAAAAGCCCCCCCAAATTTGTATTGCAATTTCTCCTGAGTACGGAAATGCCCCATATGTGGACGTAAAATGCTCTGCGGGCGCACAACAGGGCTCAGGAGTGAGAGCGCACCTTGTACATTTGAGGCCTAAATTGGTGATTTACAAAGGGGTGGCTGATAGTTACAGCGGTTCTGACATAAATGCAAAAAAAAAAACATGTGATCCCATTTTGGAAACTACACCCCTGACGGAACATAACAAGGAGTATAGTGAGCCTTAACACACCACAGGGGTTTGACAAATATTCGTTAAAATTTGGGGAAGTGGAAGTTTTGATTTTTTTCACTAAAATGCTGGTGTTACCCCAAAGTTTTCATTTTCACAAGGGGTAATATGAGAAAAAGCCACCCAAAATTTGTAACACCATTTCTTCTTAGTATGGAAATACCCCATATGTGGACGTAAAGTGCACTACAGGACTCAGAAGAGAAGGAGCGCCATTGGGCTTTTGGAAAGAGAATTTGGCTGGAATTGAAGGCCATGTGCGTTTACAAAGCCCCCCATGCTGCCAGAACAGTGGACCGCCACATGTGACCCCATTTTGGAAACTACACCCCTCATGTAATGTTATAAGGGATGCAATGATCATTTACACCCCACAGGTGTCTGATTTTTTGAACAGTAGTCCGTGAAAATTAAAAATTTAATTTTTTATTTGTACAGCCCACTGTTTCAAAGATCTGTCAAACGCCTGTGGGTTGTGAATGCTCACTGCACCCCTTATTACATTCCGTGAGGGGTGTAGTTTCCAAAATGGGGTCACATGTAGGGGGGTTCTCTGTTATGGCAGCACCGGGGCTTTGTAAACGCACATGACCCCCTTCTATTCCAACCAAATTCTCTCTCCAAAAGGCCAATGGCGCTTCTTCTCTTCTGAGCCTTGAAGTGCGCCTGCAGAGCACTTTACATCCACATATGAGGTATTTCCATACTCAGAAGAAATGGGGTTACAAATTTTGGGGGCTTTTCCTCCTAATACCCCTTGTAAAAATAAAAAATTGGGGTAACACCAGCATTTTAGTGAAAAAAATTACAATTTTAATTTTCATGTCCAACTTTAGCCAAAATTTGTCAAACACCTGTGGGGTATAAAGGCTCCCTGTACCCCTTGTTATGTTCCTTGAGGGTTTACGTTTCCACAAAGCGTGCCATGTTGTTTTTTTTTTTTTTTTTTGCTCTTCTGGCACCATGGGGGCTTCCTTAATGCAACATGCCGCCCAAAAACCATTTCAGCAAAATTCTCTCTCCAAAATCCCATTGTCGCTCCTTCCCTTCGGAGCCCTGTAGTGCGCCAGCAGAGAACTTTACATTCACATATGGGGTATTTCCTTACTCGGGAGAAATTAGGTTACAATTTTTGGTGGGTCTTTTCTCCTCTACCCCTTGTAAAAATGAAAAAAAAAATGGGTCTACAAGAATATGAAATTTTCTCCTCCACTTTGCTGGTATTCCTATGAAACACCTTAAGGGTTAACAAACTTTCTGAATGTCATTTTCAATACTTTAAGGGGTGCAGTTTTCATAATGGGGTACATTATGGGGTATTTCAAACATAAAGATCCTTAAATTCACTTCAAATTGAACTGGTCCCTGAAAAATTCTGATTTAGAAATTTCCATGAAAAAATGGAAAAATTGCTGCTAAACTTTAAAGCCCTCTAATGTCTTTAAAAAGTAAAAACATGTCAACTGAATGATGCAAACACAAACTAGAGATATTGTATGTGTGAATCAATATATCATTTATTTGGAATGTCCACTTTCCTTGCAAGCAGAGAGCTTCAAAGTTAGAAAAATGCTAAATTTTTTAATTTTTCATTACATTTTGGAATTTTTCACCAAGAAGTGATGCGAGTATCGACGAAAATTTACCACTAACATAAAGTAGAATATGTCACGAAAAACAATATCGGAATCAAATTCATAAGTTAAAGCATCCCAGAGTTATTAATGCTAAAAGTGAGGTCAGATTTGCAAAAAATGTCTGCATCCTTAAAGGGGTACTCTGGTGAAAACCTTTTTTCTTTTAAATCAACTGGTGGCAGAAAGTTAAACATATTTGTAAATTACTTGTATTAAAAAATCTTAATCCTTCCAGTATTTATTAGCTGCTGAATGCTACAGAGGAAATTCCTTTCTTTTTGGAACACTGATGACATCACGAACACAGTGCTCTCTGCGGACATCTCTGTCCATTTTAGCAACCATGCATAGCAGATGCATGCTAAGGGCAGCATGGTGGCTCAGTGGTTAGCACTGCTGCCTTGCAGTGCTGGGGACTTGGGTTCAAATCCCACTAAGGACAACAATAAATAAAGCATTGGTATTATTATAATAATGTCAGCAGAGAGAACTGTGGTCGTGATGTCATCAGAGAGCATTCCAAAAAGAAAAGAATTTCCTCTGTTGTATTCAGCAGCTAATTATACAGGAAGGATTAAGATTATTTTATAGAAGTAATTTACAAATATGTTTAACTTTCTGCCACCAGTTGATTTAAAAGAAAAAAGGTTTTCACCGGAGTACCCCTTTAAGGTCAAAATAGGCTGCGTCCTTAAGGGGTTAATGTATGAGTTGCCTAACATACAGATATAACAGAGCTAAGTTTCTGTTTGGCACCAAACACTGACCTCCTATAGAGTTACCTCTACCCCCTTCTACCACTATTGTGACACAGCACTTCAGAACCAAAATGCACACACCTGCATCATCATTAGGTTCTTTATGGGTCCTAACTGATGTTGGCACCTCCTCCTCCAAGCTGGCAGCCAGGCTACTATTATTTATTCTGCCCAGTTTACCATGGCCTGCTTGGCAATTATATCACGGACCACAAGGTGCGCAGACACTGTGGGGCTTAGTGCAACAAAATGCAATACAGTATATACCAGCATAACACTTTATTTGGTTGAACTTGATGGACGTGTGTCTTTTTTCAGCTATACTGTCTATGTGACTACTGTATTTAAGGCTATGTTTCCACTTATATAAGCCTCATATTGATTGGCATTTTTACCAAAACCAGTGGAAACAATACCGAAAAAACTATAAAGGAACACTTTTTAAGTGTTACTGAGCTGAAGAGGCACAAAGTTCAGATGCCAGTAATCAAGGACAGCCTAAGGTCCCTTTCACACTGCTGGTATGCTCCGGCAAATTCGGCTGTCAAACTCCCTCTTTCAATATTTTTTTTTTCATTTTGCCGGAGCATACTGGCAAATAATGGGTCCCGATGGACCCCATTGTATGCAATAGCAGCCGTTATTTTTGGAGAGAAAAACCGGAGAAAAAGACGGTGCAAGCACTATTTTTTCTCCGGCTTTTCTCGATCCTAAAATAACGGGCTTCACACTGCTAGAGACAGACAACAGTGTGAAAGTAGCCTAACCTAGGTATAAAAAAACCTGAAGAACCCCCTTTATTGACTTTGCAAGGTTATGAAGTTTAATCTCTAATCATCTTTGTCTTCAGGTTTTCTTGTGCAGTTATTTACCAGGGGCTAATAATGCACATGGGAAGTACAAGCAGTAACTTTTACTTCGACTTTTTTATCTCTGCTTTGGTTGAATTTCCTGCAGCCCTAATAATAATTGTTACAGTGGATCGTATTGGACGACGGTACCCATGGGCAGTGGCGTGTACAATAACAGGGTTGACATGTCTAGTTACTGCTTTTGTTCCTGAAGGTAATGATTGGCTGTTTAAAATACAAATCAATAAGCAGATCTCTAGTGATACTTACAAGTTATACTGTACTATATAACATTAAATGATCCAGTACTTAGTGGAGTGGATGCAAAAGAGGCAATTCAAGTATTAAACTCTTAATGGACGTCATGAGTCCGCTCCCGATCTATAACGCGGGGCCACGGCGTGGCCCCCCGTCATAGCTGGTCGGGCCCGGCCTCTAACAACGGTTGGGACCCGTGGCTAATAGCGCACGGCGTTGATCGTGGTGCCGCGCGCTATTAACCCTTTAGACGCGGCGTTCAAAGTTGAACGCCGCGTCGAAAGTGAAAGCATGCCGGTTAGCTCAGGGAGTTGTTTGGGATCGCTGCGGCGAAATCGCGGCATCCCGAACAGCTTACATGACAGCTGGAGGATCCCTACCTGCCTCCTCGCTGTCCGATCGCCGAATGACTGCTCAGTGTCTGAGATCCAGGCATGAGCAGTCAAGCGGCAGAATCATCGATCTGTGGTTTCTGATGAGAAACCAGTGATCAATGTAAAAGATCAGTGTGTGCAGTGTTATAGGTCCCTATGGAAGCTATAACACTGCAAAAACAAAAGTGAAAAAAAAGTGAATAAAGATAATTTAACCCCTTCCCTTATAAAAAGTTTGAATCACCCCCCTTTTCCCATAAAAAAAAAAAAAAAAACAGTGTAAATAAAAATAAACATATATGGTATCGCCGCGTGCGGGAATGTCCGAATTATAAAAATATATCCCAACATAAGAGACAACCTCGGCACTGCAGACACTCCTCCGGGATAAATTAACAAGCAGCTGATTCCTCACCGGCTGACAGTCCGCTTAGAGTGGTGCAACACGGATCCAATACAGCACAATAGGTAAGAACTCCAAGGAGAAACAAAAGAGACCGTGGCACTCACCAACGATGCTTGAGACGACTTTATACCCCGGGTGACACTGCAGGGAGACAAACGGACAGGACAAACAGGGGTGCTTCTGGACAACGGAACTGTTTCGCGTACTTTGACGCTTCAACTGGTCTTCCGTTTGAAACGTCAAAGTACGCGAAACGGTTCCGTTGTCCAGAAGCACCCCTGTTTGTCCTGTCCGTTTGTCTCCCTGCAGTGTCACCCGGTGAATAAAGTCGTCTCAAGCATCTTTGGTGAGTGCCACGGTCTCTTTTGTTTCTCCTTGGAGTTTGTAATAAAAATATATCGTTAATTAAACAGGACGGTCAATGGCGTTCGCACAAAAAAATCAATAAGTCCTATCAATGACAAAATTGTACCGTTAAAAACTTCAGATCACTGCGCAAAAAATGAGCCCTCATACCGCCCCATACGTGGAAAAATAAAAAAGTTATAGGGGTCAGAAGATGACAATTTTAAACGTATACATTTTCCTGCATGTAGTTATGATTTTTTCCAGAAGTACGACAAAATCAAACCTATATAAGTAGGGTATAATTATAATCATATGGACCTACAGAATAAAGATAAGGTGTCATTTTTTACGAAAAATGCACTACGTAGAAACGGAAGCCCCCAAAATGTACAAATTTTTTTCTCAATTTAGTCTCACAGTGATTTTTTTTTCCCATTTCTCCGTAGATTGTTGGGTAAAATGACTAAAGTCATTACAAAGTAGAATTGGTGGCGCAAAAAATAAGCCATCATATGGATTTTTAGGTGAAAAATTTAAAGAGTTATGATTTTTTAAAGGCAAGGAGGAAAAACGAAAATGCAAAAACGGAAAAACCCTGGGTCCTTAAAGAGTACCCATCATCAATTTTTTTTTTATATGTTAGAGCTGATTGTATATAGAACAACTTTGTAATTAGATTTAATTTTAAAAAATGCTTCCTTTTATGTGTTTTTTAGTTTTGAAAATGTGGCCACTAGGGGTCTTCCTAGCCGCAAGCTTTTCATTGATTTCGGACTCACGCAGGCCTGGCAGTGAGTCCGAAATCGCAGTGCTGGCTGAGCACGTGACCAGCTCAGCGCAGCTCCCCGCCTGTCAATCAGACAGGCGGGAGCGCTGTGCTCACATACAGGGCACTGAACACCGAGGATAAGCGGCACTCTGAACACTGGGGACAAGCAGGCATCCGGGCATTGAGGACAAGCGGCGCCCCGTACACTGAGGACAAGCGGCGCCCCGTACACTGAGGACAAGCGGCACCCCGTACACTGAGGACAAGCGGCGCCCCGTACACTGAGGACAAGCGGCGCCCCGTACACTGAGGACAAGCGGCGCTCCATTCACTGAGGACAAGCAGGCATCCGGGCAGTGAGGACAAGCAGCGCCCCGTACACTGAGGATAAGCAGGTACTATTGCCATGCCCCCCCCCCCAAGTGAGGGAGGAAGCAGTCCCCCCCCCCCCCCAGCAGGCTTCAGTGACGCGGAGCCTGCTGGGGCACGCCCACATCCTCCTGCAAGAAGATAGGTAAGTTACAGAGCTTTTTAAAGCTCTTTAAAAAGTTTTTAAGGGCAGGGAAGGTGTTAGATGTAGTTAGGGAACATAGCTTAAGTTAGTGTAGAAATGTTTATTTAGTCATAGGCACTCTTTAACCCCTTAAGGACGCAGCCCATTTGGACCTTAAGGACAATTTTATTTTTACGTTTTCGTTTTTTCCTCATCCCCTTCAAAAAATCATAACTCTTTTATATTTTCATCCACAGACTAGTATGAGGGCTTGTTTTTTGCGCGACCAGTTGTCCATTGTAATGCCATCACTCACTTTATCATAAAATGTATGGCGCAACCAAAAAAATACTATTTGTGTGGGGAAATTTAAAAGAAAACCGCAATTTTGCAAATTTTGGAAGGTTTTGTTTTCACGCCGTACAATTTATGGTCAAAAATGACATGTGTTTTTTATTCTCTGGGTCAATATGATTAAAATAATACCCATGATTATACACTTTTCTATTACTGTTGCGCTTAAAAAAAATCGCAAACTTTTTAACCAAATTAGTACGTCCCCCTATTTTGAAGACCTTTAACTTTTATAAGCGGTGGTATGAGGGCTCATTTTTTGCGCCGTGATCTGTACTTTTTATTAATACCATAGTTGCTTATACAAAACTTTTATTACATTTTTTATTAATTTTTTGGGGAATAAAATGTTATAAAAAAGCAGCTATTTTGGACTTTATTTTTTTACGTTCACGCCGTTCACCGTACGGGATCAGTTACATTTTATTTTAATAGTTCGGATATTTACGCACGCGGTGATACCAAATATGTATATAAAATAATTTTTTTTACACTTTTTGGGGGTAAAATAGTGAAAATTGGACAATTTACGTTTTTATTGGGGGAGGGGGTTTTTCAAATTTTTTTTACTTTATTTTTTTACTTTTATTTTTACACTTTAATATTCCCCATAGGGGACTATTTAAAGCAATCACTCGATTGCTAATCCTGTTCAGTGCTATGTATAGAACATAGCACTGATCAGGGTTATCGGTGATCTTCTGCTCTGGTCTGCGGGAAGGCAGATCAGAGCAGAAGACTCCCAGAAGACAGCGGAGGCAGGTGAGGGGACCTCCGTCTGCCGTGCAAGATGATCGGATCGCCGCGGCAGCGCTGCGGGCGATCCGATCATCCTGTTCAGTGACCGCGATGCTGCAGATGCCGTGATCGGTATTGATCACGGCATCTGAGGGGTTAATGGCGGACATCCGCGGGATCGCGGGTGTCTGCCATTACCGGCGGGTCCCTGGCTGCGATCCACAGCCAGGACCTGCCGCGCATGATGCCGGCATCGCTCCGATGCCCGTGGTTATGCTCAGGACATAAATGTACGTCCTGGTGCATTAAGTACCACGTCACCAGGACGTACATTTACGTCCTGCGTCGTTAAGGGGTTAAAGGGGTACTCCGGTGAAAAACTTTTTTTTTTTTTAAATCAACTGGTGCCAGAAAGTTAAACAGATTTGTAAATTACTTCTATTAAAAAAATCTTAATCCTTCCTGTACTTATTAGCTGCTGAATACTACAGTGGAAATTCTTTTCCGTTTGAAATACAGAGCTGTCTGTTGATATCACGAGCACAGTGCTCTCTGCTGACATCTCTGTCCATTTTAGGAACTGCCAGAGTAAAAGGAAATCCCCATAGCAAGCATATGCTGTTCTGGGCAGTTCCTAAAATGGACAGAGATGTCAACAGAGAGCACTGTGCTCGTGATGTCAGCAGACAGTTGTGTGTTTAAAAAAGAAAAGAATTTCCGCTAATAAGAACAGGAAGGATTAAGATTTTTTAATAGAAATAATTTACTAATCTGTTTAACTTTCTGGCACCAGTTGATTTAAAAAAAAAAAAAAATTTTTTCACCGGAGTACCCCTTTAAAGAATTTACATGTTCATTCTTTTTTTTGCAGAAATCAGCACCATTTCTGCAATGGAGATTTTCCAGCAAAATCCTACTGACAGCAATGGAAGGCTGCTACAAAGTGGATTCCACCCAGAAATTTTATGTGAAGATTCCAGGTGGAAATTTTTTGTGTGAACAGGCCCTTACTATATCAAATTTACAGGAGTTGTCTCATGAAGACAACCTCTGTCCAAATGCCTTATTAGGGCATTTGGACATTATAGAGGGTGTCCTTCACTTGAGGCACTCCTCTATGAGGCAAAAAGGAGTGCCACACTCTCAAGGGGTAGCTTTACATAGCTCAACAATGTGTGGGGAATGCCACATGTGTTATCGCTGGATTGTATATGTGGCTCTTTGCAAGCATCAGTCGTTACCACACATCCCCTATTACATGTGCAGAAGATAGCCCATCACTTTTTGACACAAAGAGTTGATGAATGACAAATGTGTTAATCCTAATTAATAATAACAATACATTATTATAATAAAATATTAATGTAAATGTTGTCACTTTCTAGAACATTTTAAACATGTTAAGCTATGTTTAAATATTATATTCCTTGTGTACTCGGTGTTAGTGAATATACTGTAGTTTTAAATTAATAGGGACAAGATAATATTCATCTTGTTTATTCGCTGCAATTATCTAAATTTCTAAACTTCTGAATGTTCCAGTGAGCACTGTTGGGTCCATTAGTATTATACTTAATTTCTGAGCATATTTGTTTTGGTTTCTTTGGTTATTTGGTGAAAATTTCATGTCAATATCACCTATATATTTAGTGAGAAAAATGGTGACATGTTCAATGCTTATTTCACCTACGGTATATATAATTAACAATGAACTATGTTAAAGGGGTTGTAGTGCTTTTTTTTTGTAACCCATTGTGCCCAGGCTGCAAAAAGTTAAAAAAAAAAACAAACACCTTCCTGTGCCTGGTCCCAGTGTTCTTTGTGCTTCCTGTGCACGGAACGTCACAATGCGATCAGCTTATTGCTGGCCGCAGCTCGGGCCCGATGGGATAATAAAAAAAAGCACTACAGTACTCATTTAAGTTACCTATCTATTGTACTTAATAGAATGAATAATTATTGTCAAAACTTTTATAGCATATTTAGCATTGTGCAACATCTATCTTGTCTTTCTCCTTTATAGAAATCTCTGGGCTCAGGATAGCACTTGGATGTGTAAGCAGAATGGGCATTACAATTTCTTACGAGATGATTTGTTTGGTCAATGCTGAGTTGTATCCAACTTTTATCAGGTGTGAACTCAATATTACAGTATAAAATAAATAAAATGAGTTATAGATGCTCTCTTATATTTAACATCTATGAGTCTTTCCAAAACATTATAAGAACAATTCAATAAATCTGATTAGTAAACCGACTTATTTATTGTAGAAAAAGTAGAATTATATACATCAGGCTACTAAGAGATAGGAGCATATAATAAATAGTAAATTGTCTATTATTTTTACGCAATAGCACTTCTATCAGCACAAGTGATTGTTTAGTTAAAGGGGTATTCCAGGATTTTTTAAAAATTTATTTGACTATGCTACAGGGGCTGTAAAGTTAGTGTAGTTTATAATATAGTGTCTGTACCTGTGTGTGACGGTTTTCTCACAATTCTTATGTAATTTTCACCCCAATATTTATTTTTAACAGCATACAAAATGACTGTTGTCTCAGATTTTTCCCAGCTTGCAATGCGGCCAAGACCTGACTCACTAGTCAGCTGATGACAGGGAGCCTGTCTGCTTCAATGGGTGGAGGGATCACTTGGTGGGAGAGAGATCAAACTGCAACTAATGCAACAGCTGTAGGCACCCTGATTGAAAACCACAGGTCTTTTTGAATGGATACAGCTCATTTATGTTTCAATGGGTGGGGTGGCTGATGTGTGGGAGGCAGGAAAATGGAATTATGGCATTGGTAGTCAAAAAAAGAAAAGTCAAACAGGAAATACCAGTTCACAAAAAGCTAGCCACAGTGTTATGTTAATCTCACAACATAGCCATTTAGCCCCAAGACAAGCGCAGATCCTTCCTAAACATGTCCATTACTGTCTGCCAGGTACTTACTTAAAATAACCTTATAGCGGAGAACCCCTTTAATAATAGTATTAGAAGGAAAATGAGTTTGCCAAGAAATTTTATTTCCTACCATCGTTTACCTTAAACAAGCTAGAGCCAATGGCTTTAAAATAAGCTGGAGCCAGACTTTGTGTAAAAAAGGCAATGCGTTACCAGTGTCAGGATCTGTCAACAGAGCCAATAGTCTTGCGCTCCCAAGCACATAGAATATATTCTCTACCAACTAATTCTGCATCTGCATTCTTAGATGTATAGAGCAGGCTGCAGTGTAGTACTGCATTGGGATTGCGACTTGCAGACATGGGCGGTATTAAGTATGTTGTAGACGGGAGCGTGCAGTCACATACTATACCTGAGGGTCGCACAAATCGTGTGTACTCCTGCAGTGCAGAGCACTCAGAATGTGAAAGTGACTACAGCACTGATTGGACAGTCTGGTAGAATACACAATAATATCAGTGATGTCTTCTCTGTGGTCTTTATACTTTGTCTGCAGATCCTCAACATAAATATGAAGACAATAATTATTATAACCCTGCCAGACACTTTGCCGACTGAATATAACCATGGCAGACACTTAATAATAATTAATATTACTGCTGCACACCATATTCCCTGAATATAACCCTGCCACACTGTACTCTGAAAATAAAACTGCCATATAAATTTTTATCAGTTTAGCTGTACTGTATTCTCCCAGAAGTCCAATTCCTCCTCCAGACCCCTGTTTCTCTCTAGACCCCTCTGTGTCTCCAGATGCCTATATCTTCTGGCAGACTCCTTTTTCCTTCTCCTTCATACCCTTCTGTGTCCCTCAGACCCCTATGTCCTCTATCCTCCTCCTCCTCCTCCTCCAGACCACTGTTTTCCTCCTTCAGACTTCTATTTCCCCCCAAGACCCCTATATCCTCCTCCAGACCTCTATGTCCCACATTGGGCCCCTCTGTCCTCCTCCCCCAGTCCCATATGTCTTTCCAGACTCCTCTGTCCTCCTCCAGATCCCTACAGTGGGGCAAAAAAGTATTTAGTCAGCCACCAATTGTATAGGTTCTTCCACTTAAAAAGATAAGAGAGGCCTGTAATTTTCATCATAGGTATACCTCAACTATGAGAGACATAATGAGAAAAAAAAATCCATTAAACCACATTGTCTGATTTTTTAAGAATTTATTTGCAAATTATGGTGGAAGATAAGTATTTGGTCATCTACAAACAAGCAAGATTTCTGGCTCTCACAGACCTGTAACTTCTTCTTTAACCCCTTAAGGACTCTTTTTCATAACTCTTTCATTTTCATTTTTTCCTCATCACCTTCTAAAAATCATAACGCTTTAAATTTTGCACATAAAATTCCATATGATGGCTTATTTTTTGGCCACCAATTCTACTTTGCAGTGACATTAGTCATTTTACCAAAAAATCCACAGCTAAACGGAAAACAAGTTCCTTGTGCGACAAAATTGAAGAAAAAATGTCATTTTGTAAATTTTGGGGGCTTTCGTTTCTACTCAGTGCATTTTTTGGTAAAAATGACACCTTATCTTTATTCTGTAGGTCCATACGGTTAAAATGATACCCTACTTATATAGGTTTGATTTTGTCGTACTTCTAAAAAAAATCATAACTACATGCAGGAAAATTTATAAGTAAAAAATTCTCATCTTCTGACCCCTATAACTTTTTTATTTTTCTGCATACGGGCCGGTATGAGGGCTCATTTTTTGCGCTGTGTTGATTGGACATTTTTGTATTGACTTTTGTATTTTTTAGTATTGATCAGACTTTTTGATCGCTTTTTATTAATTTTTTCATGATATAAAAAGTGACCAAAAATACGCTATTTTGGACTTTGGAATTTTTTTGCGTGTACGCCATTGATCATGCGGTTTAATTAATGATATATTTTTATAGTTTGGACATTTCTGCATGCGGTGATACCACATATGTTTATTTTTATTTACACAGTTTTTTTTATGGGAAAAGGGGGGTGATTCAAACTTTTATTAGGGAAGGGGTTAAATAACCTTTATTAACTTTTTTTTCCACTTTTTTTTTGCATTGTTATAGCTCCCATAGGGGGCTATAACACTGCACACACTGATCTTTTACACTGATCCCTGCCAAGCCATAGCTTTGCATGGATCAGCGTTATAGGGGGGGGGGGGGGGGGGGTCTAGTGAATGACCTGCAGAGAGCTGGGACCAAAGTAACAAAGTCTACCACCAGTAACACACTACGCCGTCCAGGACTCAAATCATTCAGTGCCAGACGTGTCCCCCTGTTTAAGCCAGTACATGTACTCCAGACTCCCTTGCCCCTGAAAAGCCTCATGTCCCGCTGACCCCTCTATCCTCCTCCTCCAGACCCCTGTCCACCCCAGACCCCTCTATCATTCTCCTCCCAACCCTTGTCCCCCAAGACCCCCCTATTCTTCTCCTCAAGACCCCTTGGTCCCCGGATTTCTCTGTCCTCCTTCAGGATCCTCTGTCCTCCTCAAGACCCCTATGCTCCCAGACTCCTCTGTCTCCTTCCCCAGACCCCACTGTCCCCTCCTCCAGACTCCTGTGCCCCCCTCACAGACCCCTATGTTTATAGTAGACAAGCAGCACTGTGCTGTAACTTGAAGTGTGGCAGGCGGCACCAAAATAGAATAGTTCCTCTGCTCTTGCGAAGCAGTCAGGGCAAGAATGCATTCATGACATCAGTGGCATGTCTGCGTGCACCATGTCTGCTGCTCTTAGTGGTTGTGTCCATGCCCTGATGTGATTACCCAGAAAAGGTATTCCATTCTGGCATCGGTGTCACACGGAATGGGGCCTAGTGTCCACGACAAGTGGGCGGCCTGGCGGATGGCCTGGTCCACTGGGCAAACACCTGGTGTTATGAGAAGTGGTAGGAAGTGGCATGCCTCAGTATAGAAGGGAACTATGTAACATACCATGGGTAGAAAGAGAATAGAAGTTTTCTGTAATGAGACCACGGAAGTCAGATGTAGCGAGGAGCAGAGCGCTCTTCTTCAAGCATCTTACAAGTGATGTAATGTCTCGGGCCGCAATGCAATCTGGGAAAACTTGAGACAACACTCATTGTGTATGTTAAAAATAATCTTCGGGGCAAAGATCACATAAGAATTGCGAGACCATCCATGAAACACAGGTACATACTCTACATTATAAACTTCACTTATTTTACAGCCTCTATAGCATAGTCAAATAAAGAAAATTCCTAGAATACGCCTTTAAACACTGTTATATAGGATGTGCACTCACTACTTTACATTGTAAAGTGTCATTTATTCAGTGTTGTCACATGAAAAGATATAATAAAATACTTTAAAAAAGTGAGGATTATACTCACTTATGTAAGATACTGTAAATATTGATATAATTGCAATGGCAGTGACCCACAGAAGAAAGATAACAGGTCAGTTTTACTGTAAAGTGTACTGTGTAAAAACATTTTTTCTATTTCCCTCCACAAATATATATTTCGTACATTTTATGTCAAAGTAAAAGGTGTCATTACAAAGTACAACTGGTCTCGCAAAAAACAAGCCTTCACATGGTATTTAGATGTGGATGGAAAAATAAGAGTTATGTCTCTCAAAAGGCGAGGAGAAAAAACACAAAAACTTAATATTGGCTGTTTCCTCAATAGTGTTGCTGGCGAATATTCGCAATGCAAATTTTATTCAAGAATATTGCATATTCGCACTTACGAATATTCGTTTTTTTTTTTTTCACAGTACACATCACAGTGATCACCCCTCTCTGCTTCCAGCTTGTGTGGTGTAAAGAAGGCTCTAATACTACTGTGTGAGACTGGCGCACGAATTTTCGCAGATGCGGAAATTAGCATATGCGAATTTTCGCATATGGGGAATTTTCGCTTATGCTAATTTTTGCATATGCTAATTTTCGCATACGCAAATTTGCGTATATGCCAAATTTCGCTTATGTTAATTTTCGCTTATGCTAATTTTCGCATATGCAAAAATAAAACGTGAATATTACGAATATGTGAATTTAGCGAATATATGACGAATATTTGTCCATATATTCGCGAAATATCGCGAATTTGAATATGGCCTATGCCGCTCAACACTATAAATCTTCAAGGCATAAACCAGCTGTGCCCTTAAGAAGCTAAGTTGCTGCTATCTAAGTGTCTAGTAGCACCCCAATGCTCTGTTCATACACTTTAAACTGAAGTTATCTTACCCACACCTAGGTGCCCATTTTCCAGTTCCCAGAATTCCACAGTCATACAGGTCTCCATCACAATTTCAAATGCTTAAATATTATATCAACTACACAGTCACATACTATATATACTATGGTTAATCACAATACAAAGACTACTATTGCCAATATATGATACCACCATACCAAGAATACTACCATTGACAATAAACAGTGTGTAAGTAATACCATCATACAGCTACTGAATAAAATCACTATACCAAGATCAACATTACCCCCATTCAGTGATTATATAGAAGGAGATTTTTCAAGCTCCATAGTAGATTTTTTTGGGCGTAAAACTTGCACACGTGCGACTTTTCTATACATGCTGCAACTTTTTGCTTATTCCAACGCACATTTCTGAAAACTGCTCACGTAGTAATTTTTTTTTTACTTTGCAGTGGTCATGTATTTATCAAATTTGATAGTCGCTATTTATATGGGAAAAAAAAGTCACATCTCCATTTAAAAGTCGCATACGTATTCCAGGTCCAACCTGGCTTACAGAAAGCGCATACGTCTGCAGAAAAGAACATTAACACCCACTTTAACAACTGTTCTTGTTCTGCATCATGAAACAAAGCTACTACATTAACGTTAATGTTAATTATAGAAAAAAATAATTATATAACTAATTACTCTTCTAATTTTAAGGTTAAAAATACACCCTGCACACCTTGTTAATTTTAGGACACGTACATGCTGGCGTACCCACTAAATTCTAAAATTAATGTTGTGTTAAAATAGAATAAGGCACAAAATACCGTATATACTCGAGTATAAGCCGAGTTTTTCAGCACGATTTTTCGTGCTGAAAACACCCCCCTCGGCTTATACTCGAGTGAACTCTCCACCCGCAGTGGTCTTCAACCTGCGGACCTCCAGAGGTTTCAAAACTACAACTACCAGCAAGCCCGGGCAGCCATCGGCTGTCCGGGCTTGCTGGGAGTTGTAGTTTTGAAACCTCCGGAGGTCCGCAGGTTGAAGACCACTGCGGCCTTCGACATCATCCAGCCCCCTCTCACCCCCTTTAGTTCTGTACAGTACTCACCTCCGCTCGGCGCTGGTCCGGTGCCGCAGGACTGTCCGGAGAGGAGGTGGTCCGGTGGGATAGTGGTTCCGGGCTGCTATCTTCACCGGGGAGGCCTCTTCTAAGCGCTTCGGGCCCGGCCCCAGAATAGTCACGTTGCCTTGACAACGACGCAGAGGTACGTTCATTGCCAACGTACTTCTGCGTCATTGTCAAGGCAACGCCTCTATTCCGGGCCGGAAGCGTGGAGAAGAGGCGTCCCCAGTGAAGATAGCAGCCCGGAACCACTATCCCACCGGACCACCTCCTCACCGGACAGTCCTGCAGGACCGGACCAGCGCCGAGCGGAGGTGAGTACTGTACTGAACTAAAGGGGGGCGAGAGGGGGCTGGATGATGTCGAAGGGCGCAGTGGTCTTCAACCTGCGGACCTCCGGAGGTTTCAAAACTACAACTCCCAGCAAGCCCGGACAGCCGATGGCTGCCCGGGCTTGCTGGGAGTTGTAGTTTTGAAACCTCTGGAGGTCCGCAGGTTGAAGACCACTGCGGGCGGATGATGACAAGAGGATGATGAAGGGGGGGTGTGGGATGATGAAGGGGGGGTGTGGGATGATGAAGGGGGTGTGTGGGATGATGACAAGGGGATGATGAAGGGGGGGTGTGGGATGATTACAAGGGGATGATGAAGGGGGTGGGGATGATGACAAGGGGATGATGAAGGGGGGTGGGGATGATGAAGGGGGGTGTGTGGGATGATGATGAAGGGGGGTGGGGATGATGACAAGGGGATGATGAAGGGGGGTGTGGGATGATAACAGGTGATGATGATGATGAGGGTCTGGATGATGACAGGCGGTGATGATGATGAGGATGTTAATGACGGGTCTGGATGATGACAGGGGGGGATGATGTATTTCCCACCCTAGGCTTATACTCGAGTCAATAACTTTTCCTGGAATTTTGGGTTGAAATTAGGGGTCTCGGCTTATACTCGGGTCGGCTTATACTCGAGTATATACGGTAATTGTGTAAGAATTTTTACAGACTACGTAAATAACCCATATGTGGCACAAATATGTTTCCTTAAAAAAAGAAACATCCATAGTAATACAGCTTCATGCACATTTTGGGGTGGGTAACGTACCGAGCCGTTTTTTTGTCTTTTGTGGCTTCACTATTGTTTATGTGCCTGTTGGTGCTGCTCTGTCTTCCTTCTTGACGCAAGACTCCGCCCACCAACATCACAAAATACGGGCTCAAAATTAAACAAAAAAGCCTCCAGAGTACAGATATTCATGGTGCGGCATAGTATGCTTTTCATATTTTTTATTTTATGAGGCGGGTGGATGGGTTGTTGCGGGATAGTTGGAGTGCAGCTATTTAGTGCCAGGCAGGCCAGTTAGGGTGTCACCCGATGTGGTACACCCCCCTCCCAATCACTCTCTAGCAACGCTACTGGTAATAAAGGGTAGATAAAGAACTTCAGCTATTAACATAAGGGAAAACTTTTCTGCTTTAAAAAAATGCTTTGGGTTTCCCGGGTTTTACTTACATGTGATTTATTTATCAAGGTCGTGCGACTATTTGATAAATAGGTCGCATGTAAGCAAAAGTAAGTAAAAAAAAAATTGTCAAATAAAAGCCATACGTTTGAAAAGAATGATAAATCTCCTTCAAAGTGTATATACCAGCACAAAACCTATAAGAGAATACAGCACAGTTACAAACAGTGACACACAAGTGGTGTCTTCTCTGATTGGAGTTGTTTTACTTTCCCTTTTCTTCTCCATCTGGCCCAGACCACCATGACTACTATTTCCAAACACAAATCATCTGTGCTGAATCTGCCGGACAAACATCTTAACTCTGCACTTTTTCTGCACCCTAAACAAATTTTCCATCCATAAAGCTAAAATGGCATTGCTGCCCCTATGACGTCGCTCACAGTCTGATAGTACTCCTATTTTGTGCCCAACACAGTGTGTAGGTAGTCCCTCTCCCTTATTGGGTAGGTAGGTTGTCCCCATTATGTATTATGGTAGGTTCTCCACATTTAGCCCCTTAACGACGCATGACGTAAATGTACATCCTGGTGAGGTGGTACTTAACGCACCAGGACGTACATTTACTTCCTATACATAACTGCAAGCATCAGAGCAATGCTCGGGTCATGCGCAGCAGATACCAGCTGCAGATAGCTGCCAGGGACCCGCCGGTAATGGCTGACATCCGCGATCACGTGGATGTCCGCCGTTAACCCCTCAGATGCCGTGATCAATATAGATCATGGCATCTGCAGCGTTGCAGTCACTAAAATGGATGATTGGATGGCCAGCATCTCTGTCGTGGCGATGCGATCATCCAGAACGGCAGACGGAGGTCCCCTCACCTTCCTCCGCTGCCTTCCACGGGCCTACTGCTCTGGTCTGAGATCGAGCAGACCAGAGCAGAAGATGACCGATAACAATGATCAGTGCTATGCCCTATGCATAGCACTGAATAGTATTAGTAATTGAATGAGTGCTATAAATAGTCCCCTATGGGAACTAATAAAGTGTTAAAAAAAAATTAAAAAAGAGGGAAACAAATTTGAAAAACCCCTTCCCCCAATAAAAATGTAAATTGTCACATTTTCCCTATTTCACCCAAAAAAGTAAAAAAAATAATAATTTATATACATATTTGGCATTGCCACGTGCGTAAATATCAGAACTATTAAAATATAATGTTAATGATCCCGTACGGTGAACAGCGTGAACGTACAAAAAAAAAATGTCCAAAAATGCTGCTTTTTTATAACATTTTATTCCCCAAAAAAATTGATAGAAAATGTATTAAAAGTTTTATATAAGCAAATATGGTATCAATAAAAAGTAAAGATCACGGCGCAAAAAAATAGCCCTCATATCGCCGCTTATACAGAAAAATGAAAAAGTTATAGGTCTTCAACTTAGGAGGATTTTAAACGTACTAATTTGGAAAAGTATGTTATCATGGGTATCATTTTAATCATATTGACCCACAGAATAAAGAACATGTCATTTTTGCGGTAAATTGTACGGCGTGAAAACTAAACCTTCCAAAATTTGCACAATTGCGGTTTCTTTTTAATTTCCCCACACAAATAGTATTTTTTTTGGTTGCGCAATACATTTTATGGTGAGTGATGGCATTGAGTGATGGCATTACAATGGACAACTGGTTGTGCAAAAAATAAACACTCATACTAATCTGTGGATGAAAATATAAAAGAGTCCTAAAAGGGGTACTCCGGTGGAAAACTTTTTGGTGCCAGAAAGTTAAACAGATTTGTAAATTACTTCTATTAAAAAATCTTAATCATTTCAGTACTTATTAGCTGCTGAATACTACAGAGGAAATTATTTTCTTTTGGAACACAGAGCTCTCTGCTGACATCATGAGCACAGTGCTCTCTACTGACATCTCTGCCCATTTTAAGAAGGATCCAGAGTAGAAGAAAATCCCCATAGCAAACATATGCTGCTCTGGTCAGTTCCTAAAATGGACAGAGATGTCAGCAGAGAGCACTGTACTTGTGATTCAGCAGAGAGCTCTGTGTTCCAAAAAGAAGAGAATATCCTCTGTAGTGTTCAGCAGCTAATAAGTACTGGAAGGCATAAGATTTTTTAATAGAAGTAATTTACAAATCTGTTTAACTTTCTGGCACCAGTTGATAAAAAAAAAAAAAGTTTTCCACCGGAGTACCCCTTTAAGGCCCAAATGGGCTGAGTCGTTAAGGGGTTGTCTGGGCATAAAAAAAAACTATATATTGCTTACTCATCACTCTGAGAGAAAACAGCATAAAAAACGCAACAGTTTTTTTTTATGCAGATTACAGCCAAAAATCCATGCATAAAACACATTTGCAAATTTTCTTATGTATGAAAAATGTGTAATGTTTGGGGTTTGAGTAATTTATTATTATTATTACATTTTATTTTATTTCATTTCCTCATCACAAGGGGGCTTTCACCTGTCATCTCTGCTGATATAACACACTGCAATACTGCAGTAGAGTAGAATATTCTGCCTTTCAGCAGAACAACAGGTACCCATACACACATGGCAATCCTGGGGGCCCCAGGCTGCTTTAGAAACCCATTGGCACTGGCAATTTTGTTGCCAGGGAGCTGATCAGATAAATGGTCTACACAAACACACTATATGTAAGAGGTTAATCAACCTGGTATAGAGGAGCAGTTTCTCCACTTCTGGTAGTAACAGTGGTAGCCCGGCTGTTATATTGACTGCTGAATTCCCGCGATCCCTACATTGTATAGTTGCACGGCCTTACTGAAACATGGCAGGCTAGAATTGTACCTAGTATGACCTCCTTAAAAAGGCATATTAGTGGTCATTAAATACACAGGGATATGGTGTGGGTGAACCGGATTAAAATTATGTATAATTTACTCGGATTGTCGCCGTTGGTCCAGAGATACAGGGTGTATTAGCCTCTGTTGCTAATATCTAAATTCACAATGGAGACGGGATCCGACATAATCAGAATCTCTGCCTCCCTACCCCCCCCCCCCCTCTGCTCCTATTTGCTCACCTACTTCCGGCTCACAATAGCGAAGGGGTCCATGAATATTCATAAGGTGGGTGGGCATATAGGAGCTGAGGGGACTGAGGCAGGGATGCTGGGTCCCACCTCCATTGTGCAAAGGATGACATTTACACATTAGTAACAGAGGTTAATACACCCTGTATCACTTCCCTAATGAACTGTGCCACTATGCTCCCCTAATGAATTGTGCCCCTAAGCCCCCCTGTGTCACTCTAATAAACTGTGCGCTGCCCATTAATGATCTGTGCTGCTGTGCTTCTTCTGCCCTATTACCTGAATCGGCTGAAGATGGTGCCAGTCCTGACAATTGGTGGCCACAGTCTGGGTCTGGACAGCATTGCGCTAGTTGAGTACCACCGAGTTAGTAAATATCAAACTTTTAGATTTAAAAAAACAAAATGTGTGTATTATTTGTACCCACATTGTAAAGAACTCAAACTGCTGGCCTTAACCATGATAAATGTAACTTATCATTTTAAGTTAATTAGTGTTAGGAGAAAAATTGACACAATGATAGAACCTAAGACTAGTGCAAAACCTTATCTTATCTATAGTTTACCACAAACCACATCTATGTGCATTCAATCTATTTACTTATTTTTTAACTAAATGAATTCATAATAATACATAAGACCATTTAAGATGAACATACATATTCCAAAAATTACAACACAAGACAGATCTCAGTTGCGCATCATATACATTAAAGCGATTGTCACGATTCGGCTTCCAGGTAGTGGATCCTCTGTGTCAGCGAGGGATTGGCGTGGACCGTGCTAGTGGACCGGTTCTAAGAAGCTACTGGTTTTCACCAGAGCCCGCCGCAAAGCGGGATGGTCTTGCTGCGGCAGTAGCAACCAGGTCGTATCCACTAGCAACGGCTCTACCTCGCTGACTGCTGAGAAGGCGTAGGACAGAAGGACTAGGCAGAGGCAAGGTCAGACGTAGCAGAAGGTCGGGGGCAGGCGGCAAGGTTCGTAGTCAGGATGGGTAGCAGAAGTTCAGGTACACAGGCTTTGGACACACTAAACGCTTTCACTGGCACAAGGCAACAAGATCCGGCAAGGGAGTGCAGGGGCAGTGAGCAGATATAGTCTGGGAGCAGATGGAAGCCAATTAAGCTAATTGGGCCAGGCACCAATCATTGGTGCACTGGCCCTTTAAGTCTCAGAGAGCTGGCGCGCGCGCGCCCTAGAGAGCGGAGCCGCGCGCGCCAGCACATGACAGCAGGGGACCGGGACGGGTAAGTGACCTGGGATGCGATTCGCGAGCGGGCGCGTCCCGCTGTGCGAATCGCATCCCCAACGGCCAAGACAGTGCAGCGCTCCCGGTCAGCGGGACTGACCGGGGCGCTGCAGGGAGAAAGACGCCGTGAGCGCTCCGGGGAGGAGCGGGGACCCGGAGCGCTAGGCGTAACAGTACCCCCCCCCTTAGGTCTCCCCTTCTCTTTGTCCGGTAACTGCCTCCCCTGGGATGAGGACACCGGGAAAGAATGGAGGATTTCCTCAACGGCAGGCAGTACAGCAGGAGTGGGAATGGGGAGGGAGGGCAGAGGGCGAGGCCTGGCACGGGGCAGTGTGACACCAGGACGGGGACCATGGGGAGGCACAGAGGCTTGCCTGACGGGACTGGGAGGGGGGGAGAGGCACTTCCTGTGGCAGGCAGAGTCCCAGTTCCTGATCTCCCCGGTGGTCCAATCAATGGTGGGGGAATGAAGCCGGAGCCAAGGCAGACCGAGGAGGACCTCAGAGGTACAGTTGGGGAGAATAAAGAACTCAATCCTCTCAAGGTGGGGTCCAATAGACATGAGGAGGGGCTCTGTGCGGTAACGCACGGTGCAGTCCAATCTGGCTCCGTTGACCGCGGAAATGTAGAGCGGCTTAACGAGACGGGTCACCGGGATGCTGAATTTATTAACAAATGACTCCAAAATAAAATTTCCAGAGGCACCGGAGTCCAAGCAGGCCACGGCTGAGAGGGAGGAGTTGGCTGAAGAAGAAATCCGCACGGGTACCGTGAGACGTGGAGGAGCAGACTTGGAACCAAGAGACGCCACACCCACGTGAGCTGGGTGCGTGCGTGCGTTTCCCAGGCGTGGAGGACGGATAGGGCAATCCACCAAGAAATGCTCGGTACTGGCACAGTAAAGACAGAGATTTTCTTCCCTACGGCGATTCCTCTCTTCCTGGGTCAGGCGAGACTTATCCACTTGCATGGCCTCCTCGGCGGGAGGCCCAGGCGTAGATTGCAACGGATACTGTGGGAGAGGTGTCCAGAGATCTAAGTCTTTTTCCTGGCGGAGCTCTTGGTGTCGCTCAGAAAAACGCATGTCAATGCGGGTAGCTAGATGGATGAGTTCTTGCAGATTGGCAGGAATCTCTCGTGCGGCCAGCACATCCTTGATGCGACTGGATAGGCCTTTTTTAAAGGTCGCGCAGAGAGCCTCGTTATTCCAGGATAATTCTGAAGCAAGAGTACGGAATTGTACGGCATACTCGCCAACGGAAGAATTACCCTGGACCAGGTTCAACAGGGCAGTCTCGGCAGAAGAAGCTTGGGCTGGCTCCTCGAAGACACTCCGGAGTTCAGTGAAGAAGGCCTGGACTGTGGCTGTGGCAGGATCATTGCGGTCCCAGAGCGGTGTGGCCCAAGACAAGGCCTTTCCTGAAAGAAGGCTTACTACAAACGCCACCTTAGACCGTTCTGAAGGAAACAAGTCCGACATCATCTCCATATGCAGGGAACACTGAGACAAAAATCCGCGGCAGAGTCTGGAGTCCCCATCAAATTTGTCCGGCAGGGACAAGCGGAGGCTAGGAGCGGCCACTCGCTGCGGAGGAGGTGCAGGAGCTGGCGGAGGAGATGGTTGCTGCTGTAGCAGAGGCAGAAGTTGCTGTAACGTGGCGGTCAACTGCGACAGCTGCTGTCCTTGTTGGGCAATCTGCTGCGATTGCTGAGCGACCACCGTGGTAAGGTCAGCGAGACTTGGCAGCGGCACCTCAGCGGGATCCATGGCCGGATCTACTGTCACGATTCGGCTTCCAGGTAGTGGATCCTCTGTGTCAGCGAGGGATTGGCGTGGACCGTGCTAGTGGACCGGTTCTAAGAAGCTACTGGTTTTCACCAGAGCCCGCCGCAAAGCGGGATGGTCTTGCTGCGGCAGTAGCAACCAGGTCGTATCCACTAGCAACGGCTCTACCTCGCTGACTGCTGAGAAGGCGTAGGACAGAAGGACTAGGCAGAGGCAAGGTCAGACGTAGCAGAAGGTCGGGGGCAGGCGGCAAGGTTCGTAGTCAGGATGGGTAGCAGAAGTTCAGGTACACAGGCTTTGGACACACTAAACGCTTTCACTGGCACAAGGCAACAAGATCCGGCAAGGGAGTGCAGGGGCAGTGAGCAGATATAGTCTGGGAGCAGATGGAAGCCAATTAAGCTAATTGGGCCAGGCACCAATCATTGGTGCACTGGCCCTTTAAGTCTCAGAGAGCTGGCGCGCGCGCGCCCTAGAGAGCGGAGCCGCGCGCGCCAGCACATGACAGCAGGGGACCGGGACGGGTAAGTGACCTGGGATGCGATTCGCGAGCGGGCGCGTCCCGCTGTGCGAATCGCATCCCCAACGGCCAAGACAGTGCAGCGCTCCCGGTCAGCGGGACTGACCGGGGCGCTGCAGGGAGAAAGACGCCGTGAGCGCTCCGGGGAGGAGCGGGGACCCGGAGCGCTAGGCGTAACAGCGATAAAGAGAATCTACAAAGATACCAACACCAAAAAACAAGCAATCACAAACATCAATGATACATAAAACAAGCAATAAAGTTCCCTGAGGTGCATATTTTAACTTCAATACATTTTGCCCTGTGTTTGTGTTCTGGGGGTACAAATGTATTTCTCAAAGTACAAGTTTTTGTAACTGATAAGCCCATTGGTTGTTTTACTACTTAACACCATGTCAACATTGTTTATATAGCAATTCCTGAAACAGTTGATTAGCCCAATTGTGCGGCTGGAGACTCTTAATATTCATACATACACTATGGACATAAGTATTGGAACACCTACACTTTGCACCAATCTTTTAGAGCATTCCATTCTAAATCAATAGACCTCATTATGTAGTTGTAGGCACTCTGCTGGAAGGAAAAGCAATGGTGAGGTCACTGTAACTAATGGGCTTGCGCCAATACCATGGTTTTAGGTCCGGTCAGAAAACCAGATACGGGGCAAAAATGTGCCGACCGGAGTCACCGTTTGACTCCGGTCGGCTTATTGAAATGCATTAGATAGGGGCTGGGTCCGGCTCTGATATGGGAGCGCCCGGTTTTTGTCCCCCCCACCGGATTCGGCACTTGTACAGTGAAAATGTAGTGCGAACCCACCCTTATTGTGATAGTGGCATCCTACTATAGTACTATGCTGGAATTCAGTAAGCTGTTTAGACGACCCATTGTTTCACAAATGTTTGTAAAGGCAGACTGTATTGGTGGGTGCTGGATTTTATACACCTGTCACAATGGGACTGAATAAAACACCTTAAATTCAGTCATTAAGAGGTAGAGGCCAATACTCTTGTTCATATAGTTTAACTAAAACAGAGCCCTGTCTTGTTTGAACTAAACGATTGTTTCCAATATTCTGGAGTGAGCATTACTAGCTATACATTATTTCCTAAATGAGCCAACCTCAGATGAATCCAAGCAACATGGTCATGCCTTTTCCTCCTCTGAAAATTGTCTTTCTACAACTATTGTCACATTGCTATCTTACATATTTATGTAATTTTCAGGAACCTTGGCGTAATGGTCTGCTCATCCATGTGTGATCTTGGTGGAACCATAACACCATTCATTGTTTACCGGCTAGCAAATATATGGAAAGAATTACCACTTATAGTATTTGGTAAGAAGGAAACAGTTAAATGGGGTATTTCAACAAATAGTATAACTTTTACAATAGTGAAAGGTTGCTAGTAAAGACAAATCCCCATTCTGCAAGTACAGTGTAATATTTGTCCCTAGGGCTCCATCTACTTTTCTTTTCCTCCAATGTATAAAATAATCACCTTGTTTAAATGTGTTTGGCAATTTTGGACAGTTTTTACATTGTAAAAAGGATACAGCAGGTGCCAAGGGTTGAAAGTTGGTTAGTGATGTGAATAGTCTCCATAACATAGTTGCTCTTTAGTTTATAAGAGAAACAATATGTGTAATTCAGTTTGTCATTAAAAAGTCCTTTATTTAATCTATATTAAAAATCTAGATATGTAACAACAACCCTCTTTCCAAAGACCACACCAATACATTTCAGACATGAGTAAGGATATCTGTGTTTGATATGCATTGGTGTGAACTGCAAAAAGAAGGTTTATGCTACACGTGCTGGAGATACATTAGTTCACATGTTTTCATTTTTATACGTAGCTGTTATAGGAATAATTTCTGGGATACTTGTGTTGTTACTCCCTGAAACAAAAGGATGTGCACTTCCAGAAACCATTGAAGAAGCAGAGCATTTGCACAAGTGAGTTAAACAAGTATAATTCATCTATTCACTCAATGTTTGTGGAACTTTTTGTATGTAGCACATACACTGTAGAAACTGACTATTAAACATTTTACAATACGGTTTTGCATTGTAGGAGCAAAATGGAGTGTATGGAAAAATGACATGCAAATATGGAGAGAACAAACAAGCTCCATGCATATGGTTTTGTGGTTAGGAACTCTTAACATTCAAATAGTAGGAGAGTAGGTAAAACAGGGAAGATGAGTTAAAAGGAGTATTCCGGTGAAAAACTATTTTTTTCATATCAACTGGCTCCAGAAAGTTAGAAAATCTTAATCCTACCAGTACTTATCAGCTGCTGAAGTTGAGTAGTTCTTTTCTGTTAGACCACAGTGCTCTCTGCTGACACCTCTGTCTGTTTCAGGAACTGTCCAGAGCGGTTTGCTATGGCGATTTGCTCCTGCTCTGGATAGTTCCTGAGACAGACTGAGGTGTCAGCAGAGAGCACTGTGATCAGACAGAAAAGAACAACTCAACTTTAGCAGCTGATAAGTACTGGTAGGATTAAGATTTTTTAATAGAAGTAATTTCCAATTCTGTTTAACTTTCTGGAGCCAGTTTTTCACTGGAATACCCCTTTAATTCTTCAGTCTTTTAGTCTTTGTGAGGATCTCTGCTGGGAGAGGGGAGAGGAAGGAACAGGTAAACTACAACACTCTTTTACAGCTCCACACCAGAAGTGCCTTTCCACAGAGAGAAAATGTACATTTACAAAAATGATGGAAAGGGAGGTAAAATATTCAAAATAAACAGCATATACATAACGGGAAAGATTTATAAAATGATCTAAAGGAAAAACTGACCAACAGCAATCATCACAGCACAGCATTCATTTAGTTTCATTTAATGACCTATGATGTACATTTTTGTCACAGCTGCCGATGCGTTGATGGGCAGTGCTGAAATGTATGTCATACAGTTATGAAGCATGCTTAACAGCTGAGCTTGGTTCAAAGACAGTGAGTGATGGTTGCTATCAGATCTAACTAATCAGTGCTATGCAATAGTATAAGCAATCTAATGGGGACTTAAAACATGGAGAGAAAAAAATAAAAATAAAAAGAATAAAATGTTTTTAAAAAAAAAAATACAAATCACTCCTTTTACTCTTTTTCTAAACAATGTAAAAAAAATAAATTAAAAAAAATATTGGGATCACCGTACATGGAATTGTCTGAAATATTTAAAATATAATGTGATTAATGGAAGGGACTGCATCATATAAAGATATGGAAGCCATATATACATCAATAGGGCAAATTACTATATACCACTGAAATGTTAATAAAGAACTGAGAAAGTACACACAATGTGCATTGGAGTTAAGGAGAATTACCACAGTAGAAAACTATGGGTATTTCCCCCCTGGTGTATATATGGATTCCATGTTTATTCATGCATAGAAAGTTTGTGAACTAGTGTGGGTTTATGTGCAACAGGTACAACATCTCTCTAGGGTGGCAGTACCATGAATATATGGTTCCGCATACTTATGAACTATATATGAACTATATTTGTTCTGATAATCTTGATGTATAAACATATGTGTATTGTTAAACCATATTTCAGGTGCTTCCCAACAATCTATACTGGTTTTCTCAAATATTTCATACATGGCATGATTTTTTTCATGATTTTGTTCTATATATCAATGTCTCAGTAAATAAAGTATTAATTTTGATATTGCATTTATGGACAAGATTTTTTCTAGTATACAATGTCTAAGGGGTTTTGCTACTGAGTAATACAAGTAGAGGTTTATGGACATGTAAATTATGGTTTAATTATTATTGACATTAATAGAAAGTCCAATGGGACTTGGTTATCATGTTAAACAGTATTGTGAAAATACCAGAATTGCAGATTTTTTGGTCACATCCTTTATCAGAATTTTTTTCAAGTAATCAAAAAATCCCATCTAATTCAATATGGTACTTATAAAAACTACAAATCACTGTCATTACCCTTCCCTTAGCCTCATAGGCTGAACAAAAATGATAAGGGTCAGAATGGGGCAATAAAAAAGGATGGATGAAGGCTAATTTTTTGTGCCATGATCTGTAGTTTAGTTTTTTATCAGTAACATTTTTGTTTTGATAGGACTTTTTGATCGCTTTTTATTAATTTTTTCTGATACTTGATGTGACTAAAAATCTGTACTTTTGGTGTTTGGTATTTTTTTTACATTCCTGTCATTTACACCAGTTTATAATTTTAATATTTTTAATACTTTGGACAATTACGCATGCGGTGATACCAAATATGTTAGTAACATAGTTTGTAAGGTTGAAAAAAAGTCTAGAGTCTATTGAGTTCACTGTGTTAATCCAGAGGAAAGCAAAAAAAAAAAAAAAAAACACTGTGAGGCTGATGCCAATTGCCTCATGACAGGTATGACATCCCTTGTATCTCTAGTATCCAAATTCTTTAATATTATACTTTGTTTAAAAAAAAAAATCCAGGCCCCCTCTCCTTGAATTTGTTTAACATCATGTGGCAGAGAGTTAAAGGGGTACTCCGGTGAAAAACTTTTTTTTTTTTTTTTTTTTAAATCAACTGGTGCCAGAAAGTTAAACAGATTTGTAAATGACTTCTATTAAAAAATCTTAATCCTTCCTGTACTTATTAGCTGCTGAATACTACAGTGGAAATTCTTTTCCGTTTGAAACACAGAGCTGTCTGCTTACATCATGAGCACAGTGCTCTCTGCTGACATCTCTGTCCATTTTAGGAACTGTCCAGGGTAAATGGAAATCCCCATAGCAAACATATGCTGTTCTGGACAGTTCATAAAATGGACAGAGATGTCAGCAGAGAGCACTGTGCTCGTGATGTCAGCAGACAGTTCTGTGTTTCAAAAAGAAAATAATTTCCGCTGTAGTATTCAGCAGATAATAAGTACAGGAAGGATTAAGATTTTTTAATAGAAGTAATTTACAAATCTGTTTAACTTTCTGGCACCAGTTGATTTAAAAAAAAATAAGTTTTTCACCGAAGTACCCCTTTAAGGGAGTACTCTAGACATCTTATCCAAAGGATATAAATAAGTGAAGAGAAAACAAAGGTGCGCTCCTAGTGCAGGCGGTTAAGATGGCGGTAAAGTGCACAATTGAGATTGGAGGCTTACCAGATGACATTGTGCTCAGGGCACAACACCTCAGCAGGCATGTAGAATCGCTGTTTTGATGGGGGTCAGCAGCCACAGTGTCCTTTCCAGATGGCTTAAGGTCAGCTGGATAACGGCAAATAGATGTGTGGATAAAATTGAATGTAAAAAGGACTTCCTAAATGGCGCTTCTCCTCCCAGGAAGAATGTGATAGCAGCAGCTCACGGTATAAGAGCTGATGATTTATTGATGCAACAAAACGTTTTGAGCCCGTACCGGACTCTTCCATAATAACAGGGTTTGACACACAGTTTAACCCCTTGGGGACGGAGCCCATTATAACCCTAAGGACGGGAGCATCTTTTGCAAATCTGACCACTGTCACTTTAAGCATTAATAACTCTGGGATGCTTTTATTTATAAATTTGATTCCGAGAAAGTTTTTTCGTGACTTATTCTACTTTATGGTAGTGGTACATTTTTGTCGATACGTGCATCATTTCTTGGTGAAAATTTAAAAATTTGATGAAAAATTTAAAAATTTTGCATTTTTTTTAACTTTGAAGCTCTCTGCTTGTAAGGAAAATAGACATTCCAAATAAATTATATATTGATTCACAAATACAATATGTCTACTTTATATTTGCATCATAAAGCTGACATGTTTTTACTTTTGGAAGACATCAGAGGACTTCAAAGTTCAGCAGCAATTTTCCAATTTTTCACAAAATTTTCAAAATCGAAATTTTGAAGTGGATTTGAAGGGCCTTCCTTCCTATTAGAAATACCCCACAAATGACCCAATTATAAAAACTGCACCCCTCAAAGTATCCAAAATGACATTCAATAAGTTTGTTAACCCTTTAGGTGTTTCACATGAATAGCAGCAAAGGGAAGGAGAAATCTTCTAAATCTTCATTTTTTACACTCGCATGTTCTTGTAGACCCAGTTTTTGAATTTTTACAAGGGGTAATAGGAGAAAAAGCCTCCAAAAATGTGTAACCCAATTTCTCTCGAGTAAGGAAATACCTCATATGTGTATGTCAAGTGTTCGGCGGGCGCTGTAGAGGGCTCAGAAGGGAAGGAGCAACAATGGGATTTTGGATAGTGAATTTTGCTGATATGGTTTTTTGGGGGCATGCCACATTTAGGAAGCCCCTATGGTGCCAGAACAGCAGAAAACCCCACATGGCATACCATTTTGGAAACTACACCCCTCAAGGCACGTAACAAGGGTCCAGTGAGCCTTAACACCACGCAGGTGTTTGACGACTTTTCGTTAAAATCGGATGTGTAAATGAAAAAAAATTTTTTTTCACTAAAGTGGTTTCTTCCCCAAATTTACCATTTTTACAAAGGGTTATGGGAGAGAATGCCCCCCAAAATTTTTAACCCCATTTCTTTTGAGTATGGAAATACCCCATGTTAGGACGTAAAATGCTTTGCGGGCGAAATACAATGCTCAAAAGAGGAGGAGCGCCATTGAGCTTTTGGAAAGAGAATTCGTTTGGAATGGTAGTCAGGGGCCATGTGCGTTTACAAAGCCCCCTGTGGCGCCAGAACAGTGGACCCCCCCCCACATGTGACCCCATTCTGGAAACTACACCCCTCACAGAATTTAATAAGGGGTGCAGTGAGTATTTACACCCCACTGGCGTTTAACAGATCTTTGGAACAGTGGACTGTGCAAATGAAAAATACAATTTTTCATTTTCACGGACCACTGTTCCAAAAATCTGTCAGACACATGTGGGGCGTAAAGGCTCACTGTACCCCTTATTACATTACACGAGAGGTGTAGTTTCCAAAATGGGGTCATATGTGGGGGGGGGTCCATTGTTCTGGCACTATGGGGGCTTTGTAAACTCATGTGGCCTTCAATTCCGGACACATTTTCTCTTCAAAATCCCAATGGCGGTCCTTCTATTCTCAGCATTGTAGTGCACCCGCCGAGCACTTTACATCCACATATGGGGTATGTTCTTACTCAGAGGAAATGGGGTTACAAATTTTGTGGGGGCTTTTTTCCTATTTTCCCTTGTGAAAATGAAAAATTTAGGGTAACACCAACATTTTAGTGAAAACATTTTTTTTTTTCATTTTCCCATCCAACTTTAATGAAAATTCATCAAACACCTGTTCAGGCTCACTATACCCCTTGTTACGTTCCGTGGGGGGTGTAGTTTCCAAAATGGGGTCACATGTGGGTATTTATGTTTTTGTGTTTATGTCAGAACCACTGTAACATCAGCCACCCCTGTGCAAATCACCAATTTAGGCCTCAAATGTACATAGTGTGCTCTCACTCCTGAGCCTTATTGTGCGCCCGCAGAGCATTTTACGCCCACATATGGGGTATTTCCGTACTCAGGAGAAATTGCGTTACTCATTTTGGGGGGCTTTTTTTCCTTTTACTGCTTGTGAAAATAAAAAGTATGGGGCAACACCAGCATGTTAGTGTAAAATTTTTTTTTACACTAACAGGCTGGTGTAACCACCAACTTTTCCTTTTCATAAGGGGTAAAAGGAGAAAAAGCCCCCCAAAATTTGTAGTGCAATTTCTCCCGAGTACGTAAATACCCCATATGTGGCCCTAAACTGTTTCCTTGAAATATGACAGGGCTTCAAAATGAGAGAGCGCCATGCGCATGTGAGGACTAAATTAGGGATTGCAGAGGGGTGGACATAGGGGTATTCTATGCCAGTGATTCCCAAACAGGGTGCCTCCAGCTGTTGCTAAACTCCCAGCATGCCTGGACGGTCAGTGGCTGTCCAGAAATGCTGGGAGTTGTTGTTTTGCAACAGCTGGAGACTCCGTTTTGGGAATACTGCCGTACAATACGTTTTTCATTTTTATTGGGGGGGGGGGGGGACAGTGTAAGGGGGAGTATATGTAGTGTATATGAACTGTTTCCTTGAAATACGACAGGGCTCTGAAGTGAGAGAGCGCCATGCGCATTTGAGGACTAAATTAGGAGTTGCATAGGGGTGGACATATGGGTATTCTACGCCAGTGATTCCCAAACAGGGTGCCTCCAGCTGTTGCTTAACTCCTAAAATGCCTGGACAGTCAGTGGCTGTCCAGAAATGCTGGGAGTTGTTGTTTTGCAACAGCTGGAGGCTCCGTTTTGCAAACCCTGCCGTACAATATGTTTTTAATTTTTATTGGGGGGAACAGTGTAAGGGGGTGTATATGCAGTGTTTTACTCTTTATTATGTGTTAGTGTAGTGTAGTGTAGTGTTTTTAGGGTACATTCGCACTGGCGTGTTACGGTGAGTTTCCCGCTAGGAGTTTGCGCTGCGGCGAAAAATTTGCCGCAGACCAAACTTGAAGCAGGAAACGTACTGTAAACCTGCCCGTGTGAATGTACCCTGTACGTTCACATGGGGGGACAAACCTCCAGCTGTTTCAAAACCACAACTCCCAGCATGCACTGACAGTGCATGCTGGGAGTTGTACTTTTGCAACAGCTGGAGTCACACTGGTTGGAAAACCTTCAGTTAGGTTCTGTTACCTAACAGTATTTTCCAACCAGTGTGCCTCCAGCTGTTGCAAAACTACAACTCCCAGCATGTACTAATCGCCGAAGGGCATACTGGGATATTTAGCTTTGCAACAGCTGGAGGTTACGCAACTACAACTCCCAGCATGGTGAGACAGCTGTTTGCTGTTTGGGCATGCTGGGATTTGCAGTTTTGCAACATCTGGAGGGCTACAGTTTATAGACCACTGCCCAGTGATTTCCAAACTGTGACCCTTCAGATGTTGCAAAACTACAAATCCCAGCATGTCCAGAAAGCAAAGAGCTGTTTGAGCATGCTAGGAGATGTAGTTTTGCAATATCTGGAGGGATACAGTTTAGAGACCACTATATAGTGGTCTCAAACTGCAGCCCTCCAGCTGTTGCAAAACTACATATTCCAGCATGCCCAAACAGCAAACAGCTGTCTGAGCATGCTGGGAGTTGTAGTTTTGCAATATCTGGAGGGCTACAATCTCAGACTGTAGCCCTCCAGATGTTGCTAGGCAACTTACCGGCTTCCGTAGGATCCAGGGAGCCGTCCTCTTCTGCCGCACACCGCCCGCGCCGATCTCCGTTGCCGCCCGCAGATCACCGTCGCCCGCAGCCTCCGGAGGGGTAAGTGAACGTCGGCGCTGGTCCTCTTCGTTTTCCCCATTCTGCCCCGCCTATTGTGGGTGGGCAGGACGGAGAAAACGAAAGTAAACCCCTCTGCCCCCGATCTGCTATTGGTGGTCGCGTCTAGACCACCAATAGCAGAGATAGGAGGGGTGGCACCCCTGCCACCTCACTCCTATCGCTGTAGGGGGATCGTAGTTGTCTTAGACAACCGCGATCCCCCTTCTATTCCGGGTCACCGGGTCACCATAGACCCGTAATGACCAGGAATCGGCGCAAATCGCAAGTGTGAATTCACTTGCGATTTGCGCCAATCGCCGACATGGGGGGGGGGGGGGCAGGGGGCACGTAGATATCAGCAGTCCCCCCGGTCCGGTCCCTGCTCGGCGCGCGGCAGGGACCGAAATTCCCATGGGCGTATGGATACGCCCTTCGTCCTTAAGTACCAGGACGCAAGGGCGTATGCATACGCCCTTCGTCCCCAACAGGTTAAAAAGAACAAAATTACCATTAAAACCTATAAGTTAATATGACAGGCATATGAGGATCACATAAATATTAAAAGACAGCTAAAATACTGCGGAATGTAATATTAGGCAGTGCTGATGTCACATTTGCGGTGCTCACTGTCTGCAGCTGGATGTGAATGAATTTGAAAGCAAGGCTGTGTAAATAAACAGTAGTAGAAGCGCGATCTTGATTACAAGGTTGCGCTGTCAGAGACCCAGGAGCGGGACTGTATATGTGATCCTCATATGCCTGTCATATTAACCTATAGGTTTTAAAGGTAATTTTAGTTTTACATTGTCTCATTTTATGTACAGTTTTATTCATGTATTATGACCTTTTTGACCCGGTTGAAGTTGTTCCACGAGTCTTTTAAACTGTGTGTCAAACCCTGTTATTATGCCTGAGGAAGAGTCCAGTACGGGCTCGAAACTTTTTGTTGCATCAATAAATCATCAGCTTTTACACTGTGAGCTGCTGCTATCACATTCTTCCTGGGAGGAGAAGCGCCGTTTGGGAAGTCCTTATACATTTAATTTTATCCACACATCTACTTATCCAAAGGAATAAGGATTAAATGTCTGAGCACAGGGGTCCCGCGGAAAAGATGTCTAGGGGGCGAGTACCCCTTTATTGTTCTTTTTTTTATATAGGAAAATAAATGTGATTTTATTGTATACTTTTTAAGTCTTTTTAAAGAATTCTATATGCAATCATTACAGTGCAGTCACTGTATAATGCTATGCCTATGGCATAACATTAAACAGTGAGATCGATGATCATCTGATATAGCCTGGCTAAATCTGGATGTATCAGTGACTTGGTGATCTGTAGCAGGAGGCAGGTAAAGGGACCCTTTTAGCCCATCAAACTCTGCAATCACATCTCGGGGGTACTATGAGCTCCATTGACCTACCGACAACTTTTACTTTCACTTTGGATGCCGTGAAAGGCATTGATAGTAGCCGACACTAACTTCTCTGAAGTTAACACAGCTCCTACGTACAGGTACACCATGGTGCATTAAGGCCTAAGGTGCAAGAGCGTACCTGTACGCCACTGTACCCATAGGGTTAATTCCTTTCAAACCCACAATCATAAAGGTTCTGCTAGTACCCTTGTGATTAATACACATTTTCTTACAATGTTTATACAGTTTTTCATGTACACTTTTAATATGTCTCAATCAATTATTTGGGGGCTAGAGATTTTTCTAAAAGAAAGCAGTTTA
Source organism: Hyla sarda (assembly GCF_029499605.1). Lineage (NCBI taxonomy): Eukaryota > Metazoa > Chordata > Amphibia > Anura > Hylidae > Hyla > Hyla sarda. The sequence continues at coordinate 324,810,067 of NC_079191.1, forward strand.
TTTACATACTAAATTGTATATGCTAAGAAGAAGATTGTCCAGCACAGGAACCCTTGCGTAGAATGGATGCTTTATTGAATAAAATCTGGTGCAAAACAACAGCACATCACAGGGTGACGCATTTCATCCTCACGCAGGAGGCCTTACTCATACATGGTTGTTTTGCACCAGATTTTATTCAATAAAGCATCTATTTTTCGCCAGGGTTCCTGTGCCGGACAATCTTCTTCTTAGTGCCTCCGAGTGTGGCGTGGTCCGCGCCAGTCTGTGCACTCCGGTGGCAAGAGGGTGAGCTGGCTAACACCTGCTACATGTACACTGTATATGCTTACTGATTAGGCTACATTCTCACTACAATTATGCAATACTGCTGCCGGATCCGGCGGGGAAATTTAAAAACTGGTCTCTGCGGTATCCCAGACACATCCCATTCATTTGAATAAGCCAAACGAGCCGAGTCAGATAGTGATTTTGGTTGGTGCATTTTTTAACCGTTTTAGTTTTTATTGGCGAACTGAAAACCGTGGTCTGAAAAGGTTTTTAGTCTGGCAATAAAACTGATACGGTTCAAAAATGAACCAACCAGAGTTACTATCTGACCCTGTTCAGCTCATTCAAATGAATAGATTCTGGCACAAATCCGGCAGCCATATTGTAGTGGGAATGCTCCCTTGAAAATGTAAACAGTTATTATAACATTGTAGTCAATGCAAGCAAACTCATCTGACTTTGACTCAAAAACTGCAGTGGCAGTTTTCTTTAAAAAAAAAAAAAAAAAAAAAAACACCAGAAAAAAAAGCCTGTGTGGAAACCTTATGTATTAATTTTTTCTTCCCATAGATTAGTAGTAAATGTATATGATGATGGCCCCCAAGCTCATACTTTTTTCCTTTCTATTTCAGAAAAAATGAGTTGCAAAAATTAAACATTTCATATCTGGAAGTAAAATCTAAAGAATGATAAGTGGTGAAGAAGGAAATTTTTTCTAACACCAAAAGTAATAATAAAAATATAAAATGGCCCAAGCTTGGATCATGTACATTTTTTTCTAGCATAAATGGGGAACGCTGTAGTGTTCTATAATGGAAGTTCCTAAGGTTATAAATTAAAGGGGTAGTCCAGGATTTTTTAAAATTTGTCTATGCTACAGGGGCTGTAAATTAATACAAAGAAATAAAAAGGCAACAAAAGGTAAATCAGGGTGAAGAAAAAGATGGGTCCTTAGAGCACAACACCTACAGTAGCGTCTGGGATGAATGGAAAGCTGGACAGCTGCCACGAGGAACTTCCCAGAGTACCGGTAGCAAAGCAATGGGAGGAATGTATGAAAAGGTGTTCCCCTCAGTAACTGCACTTTCACCGCTCCCCTGGTGCCGCCAATATCGCAGTCCCGTCCTCCGGTCCTGGTCTTCTTCTGGCTTTTGGTGCCCCTAGGGTCTGTAAAGTTAGTGTAGTTTATAATATAGTGTCTGTACCTGTGTGTGATGATTTTCTCACAATTCTTATGTGATTTTCACTCCAATATTTATTTTTAACAGCATACAAAATGGCTGTTATCTCAGATTTTTCCCAGGTTGCAATGCAGCCGAGACCAGACCTTACTAGTCAGCTGATGACAGGGAGCCTGTCTGTTTCAATGGGTGGAGGGATCGCTTGGTGGGAGAAAGATCAATCTGCAACTATTCAACAGCTGTAGGCACCCTGATTGAAAACCACAGGTCTTTTGAATGGATGCAGCTCATTTATGTTTCAATGGGTTGGGGGGGGGCTTATGTGTGGGAGGGAGGAAAATGGAATTATGGGATTTGTAGGCAAAAAAGAAAACTCAAACAGGAAATACCAGTTCACAAAAAGCTAGCCACAGTATTATGGTAATCTCACAACATAGCCATTTATCCCCAAGACAAGCGCAGATCCTTCCTAAGGCTGGGTTCACACTACGTTTTTGCCATACTGTTTTCAATCCGTTTTTCTAAAGAAAACCGTATGGCAAAAAAACGGATGGAACAGTATAGGAAAAAGTAAACCGTATGCGTTTTTAAACAGTATACTGTTTTTAAAAGTGCATACAGTTCCGTCAGTTTTTATTTTAAAAAAAACCATACGTTTTTGAAAATGTTGTCCATTTTTAATGGGAGGGGTCTTGGGTGGGGACTTTAGGATGCAAATGCGCATGTGCAAAGTAAAAACGTATATGTTTTTCCCGTATGGAACCGTATACATGTGCGTTTCCCATTGACGTCCATGTTTAAAAAAAACGTATGCGGTTGCAGTACGTTTTTTAAACCGGAGTCAAAACCGTGGTTGACCACAATTTTGTCTCTGGTTTAAAAACCATACTGCAACCGCATACGTTTTTTTAACATGGACGTCAATGGGAAACGCACATGTATACGGTTCCATACGGGAAAAACATATACGTTTTTACTTTGCACATGCGCATTTGCATCCTAAAGTCCCCACCCAAGACCCCTCCCATTAAAAATGGACAACATTTTCAAAAACGTATGGGTTTTTTTAAAATAAAAACTGACGGAACTGTATGCACTTTTAAAAACAGTATACTGTCTAAAAACGCATACGGTTTACTTTTTTCCATACTGTTCCATCCGTTTTTTTGCCATACGGTTTTCTTTAGAAAAACGGATTGAAAACAGTATGGCAAAAACGTAGTGTGAACCCAGCCTTAGCATGTCCATTAATGTCTGGCAGGTACGTAGTAAAATCACCTTATGGTGGATAACCCCTTTAACACACAATGGGGGAGATTTATCAAAACCTGTCCAGAGGAAAAGTTGCCAAGTTGCCCATTGCAACCAATCAGGTGGCTTCTTTCATTTTTAACAAGGCCTCTGCAAAATTAAAGAAGCAATTGAATTGGTTGCTATGGGCAACTTTTCCTTTGCACAGGTTTTGATAAATCTCCCCCAATGGGCCCATTGGGGGAGATTAATCAAAACCTGTGCAGAAGAAGAGTGGTGCAGTTGCCCATGGCAAGCAGATTGCTTCTTTCATTTTTAAAGATACCTGTGAAAAATGAAAGAAGCAATCTGATTGGTTTCCGTAGGCAACTGCACCACTCTTCCTCTATACAAGAGAGGCAAGCGTCCCTAGTGTAATATCTTCACTTCAGTGGAGGAGTTCATTAAAGGAAGATCCCAACTAATTGAGCCCCTTGCTAATGCACTTCTACTCTAGTTGGGCTCAGTAAGGAAAAGAAGTCTCTGGTCTACTGATTTAAGGGAAAGCAATGATTTAAGGGAAAAAATAATCTACCTTTTTACAGAAAATTGTGTCCACGCCTGCTGGTGCTACTCCACGATTGCAGGATATTGGGGGAGATTTACAGTTTGTTTTTGTTTTTTTTTGCCTACAAAAATGTCGCACAAAAAGTCGTGCCTAACCAAATTTATGTGCGACTTTTGTGGGTAAGCATACAAGTACCAATCAGCCCTACCTAAGCAAATTTCAGTTTTCAGTTTGCAGTGGTGGGGACTTAATGAAGTGCGAATTTCGCACGTAGGCAAAATAAAAACAGGCAAACCCCCTTTAAAAGGTCTCAAGTGAAAGCCAGGTCAGACTTGCCTTTTGGCTGCATTTTTTGCAAAGTCGCACAAAAGTTGCAACTGCAACTTATGTGCGACTCTTTGTAAAGCTCTGCTCCCCGGCCACCCGGCCGCATCTACTACCCGCCTGCTAACTGTTGCAGGACTATAACTCCTAGCATGCCCTTACAGTGAGGTCATGCTGGGAGTTGTAGTTGCAACACATAGCAGATGGGTGGTAGATTGCAGGCGTGCGGGTGGCTGGGGAATCTACACCCCCATCAGGTGGGTGGTATACTGTATGCGACCGGGTGGCCAGGGAATCTACACCCCCACCAGCCTTTCTCTGTCTGGAAATGATGGAAGTTGTAATTTAGCAACAGCTGAAGGCACCCTGTTCCAAAACTACAACTTCCATTATGGGAGTTGTAGTTAAGCAACAGCTGGAGGCACCCTGGTGTTAAATGGAAGCCGAGACTAACACCAGGGTGCCTCCAGCTGTTGCTTAAGCCCTTAAGGACTCAGACCATTTTCACCTTAAAGGGGTACTACCGTGGAAAACTTTTTTTTTTTAAATCAACGGGTGCCAGAAAGTTAAATAGATTTGTAAATCACTTCTATTAAAAAATCTTAATCCTTCCAGTACTTTTTAGGGGCTGTATACTAAAGAGAAATCCAAAAAAGAAATGCATTTCCTGTGATGTCCTGACCACAGTGCTCTCTGCTGACCTCTGCTGTCCATTTTAGGAACTGTCCAGAGCAGCATATGTTTGCTATGGGGATTTTCTCCAGTTCCTAAAATGGACAGCAGAGGTCAGCAGAGAGCACTGTGGTCAGGACATCACAGGAAATGCATTTCTTTTTTGGATTTCTCTTTAGTATACAGCCCCAAAAAAGTACTGGAAGGATTAAGATGTTTTAATAGAAGCGATTTAAAAATCTGTTTAACTTTCTGGCACCAGTTGATTTAAAAAAAAAAAGTTTTCCGCAGTAGTACTTCTTTAACCCCTTAAGGACCGAGCCCTTTTTCACCTTAAGGACCAGAGCGTTTTTTGCACATCTGACCACTGTCACTTTAAACATTAATAACTCTGGAATGCTTTTAGATATCATTTGTGACATATTCTACTTTAAAATAGTGATAAAATTCTGTCGTAACTTGCATCCTTTCTTGGTGAAAAATCCCCAAATTTGATGAAAAAATTGAAAATTTTGCATTTTTCTAATTTTTAAGCTCTCTGCTTGTAAGGAAAATGGATATTCAAATTAAATTTCTTTTTGGGTCACATATACAATATGTCTACTTCATGTTTGCATCATAAAATTGATGAGTTTTTACTTTTGGAAGACACCAGAGGGCTTCAAAGTTCTGCAGCAAATTTCCAATTTTTCACAAAATTTTGAAATTCGATATTTTTCAGGGACCAGTTCAGTTTTGAAGTGGATTTGAAGGGTCATCATATTAGAAATACCCCATAAATGACCCCATTATAAAAACTACACCCCCAAAAGTATTCAAAATGACATTCAGTCAGGGTTTTAACCCTTTAGGTGTTTCACAGGAATAGCAGCAAAGTGAAGGAGAAAATTCAAAATCTTCATTTTTTACACTCGCATGTTCATGTAGACCCAATTTTTGAATTTTTGCAAGGGGTAAAAGGAGAACATTTTTACAATTATTTGTAACCCAATTTCTCTCGAGTAAGCACATACCTCATATGTCTATGTAAAGTGTTCGGCGGGCGCAGTAGAGGGCTCAGAAGGGAAGGAGCGACAAGGGGATTTTGGAGAGAACATTTTTCTGAAATGGTTTTTGGGGGGCATGTCACCTTTAGGAAGCCCCTAGGGTGCCAAAACAGCAAAAATAAAAAAAATACATGGCATGCCATTTTGGAAACTAGACCCCTTGGGGAACGTAACAAGGGGTAAAGTGAACCTTAATACCCCACAGGTGTTTCATGACTTTTGCAAATGTAAAAAGAAAAAAAAAATTTACCTAAAATGCTTGTTTTCCCAAAAAGTTTACATTTTTAAAAAGGGTAATAGCAGAAAATACCCCCCAAAATTTGAAGCCCAATTTCTCCCGATTCAGAAAACACCCCATTTGGGGGTGAAAAGTGCTCTGCTGGCGCACTACAGGTCTCAGAAGAGAAGGAGTCACATTTGGCTTTTTGGAAGGAAATTTTGCTCTGGGGGCATGCCGCATTTAGGAAGCCCCTATGGTGCCAGGACAGCAAAAAAACCTCACATGGCATACCATTTTGGAAACTAGACCCCTTGGGGAACGTAACAAGGGGTAAAGTGAACCTTAATACCCCACAGGGGTTTCACGACTTTTGCATGAGTAAAAATAAAATAAAAAATTTTACCTAAAATGCTTGATTTTCCAAAAAAATTACATTTTTACAAAGGGTTAAAGCAGAAAATACCCCCCAAAATTTGAAGCCCAATCTCTCCCGATTCAGAAAACACCCCATATGGGGGTGAAAAGTGCTCTGCTGGCGCACTACAGGTCTCAGAAGAGAAGGAGTCACATTTGGCTTTTTTGAAGGAAATTTTGCTCTGGGGACATGCCGCATTTAGGAAGCCCCTATGGTGCAGGACAGCAAAAAAACCTCACATGGCATACCATTTTGGAAACTAGACCCCTTGGGGAACGTAACAAGGAGGTAAAGTGAACCTTAATACCCCACAGGGGTTTCACGACTTTTGCATAAGTAAAAATAAAATAAAACATTTTACCTAAAATGCTTGATTTTCCAAAAAAATTACATTTTTACAAAGGGTTAAAGCAGAAAATACCCCCCAAAATTTGAAGCCCAATCTCTCCCGATTCAGAAAACACCCCATATGGGGGTGAAAAGTGCTCTGCTGGCGCACTACAGGTCTCAGAAGAGAAGGAGTCACATTTGGCTTTTTTGAAGGAAATTTTGCTCTGGGGGCATGCCGCATTTAGGAAGCCCTTATGGTGCCAGGACAGCAAAAAAAACTCACATGGCATACCATTTTGGAAACTAGACCCCTTGGGGAACGTAACAAGGGGTAAAGTGAACCTTAATACCCCACAGGGGTTTCACGACTTTTGCATAAGTAAAAAAAAAAAAAATAATTTTACCTAAAATGCTTGATTTTCCAAAAAAATTACATTTTTACAAAGGGTTAAAGCAGAAAATACCCCCCAAAATTTGAAGCCCAATCTCTCCCGATTCAGAAAACACCCCATATGGGGGTGAAAAGTGCTCTGCTGGCACACTACAGGTCTCAGAAGAGAAGGAGTCACATTTGGCTTTTTTGAAGGAAATTTTGCTCTGGGGGCATGCCGCATTTAGGAAGCCCTTATGGTGCCAGGACAGCAAAAAAAACCTCACATGGCATACCATTTTGGAAACTAGACCCCTTGGGGAACGTAACAAGGGGTAAAGTGAACCTTAATACCCCACAGGGGTTTCACGACTTTTGCATAAGTAAAAATAAAATAAAACATTTTACCTAAAATGCTTGATTTTCCAAAAAAATTACATTTTTACAAAGGGTTAAAGCAGAAAATACCCCCCAAAATTTGAAGCCCAATCTCTCCCGATTCAGAAAACACCCCATATGGGGGTGAAAAGTGCTCTGCTGGCGCACTACAGGTCTCAGAAGAGAAGGAGTCACATTTGGCTTTTTTGAAGGAAATTTTGCTCTGGGGGCATGCCGCATTTAGGAAGCCCTTATGGTGCCAGGACAGCAAAAAAAACTCACATGGCATACCATTTTGGAAACTAGACCCCTTGGGGAACGTAACAAGGGGTAAAAAGAACCTTAATACCCCACAGGGGTTTCACGACTTTTGCATAAGTAAAAATAAAATAAAATTTTTTACCTAAAATGCTTGATTTTCCCAAAAAATTACATTTTTACAAAGGGTTAAAGCAGAAAATACCCCCCAAAATTTGAAGCCCAATCTCTCCCGATTCAGAAAACACCCCATATGGGGGTGAAAAGTGCTCTGCTGGCGCACTACAGGTCTCAGAAGAGAAGTAGTCACATTTGGCTTTTTTGAAGGAAATTTTGCTTTGGGGGCATGCCGGATTTAGGAAGCCCCTATGGTGCCAGGACAGCAAAAAAAAAACACATGGCATCACATTTTGGAATCTAGACCCCTCCGGGAAAGTAACAGTTATACAGTGAGTACTTACACCTCACAGGTTTTTTGAACAGTGGGCCGTAAAAGTGAAAAATTAGATTTTTTTTGCACTATATTGATAGTGTTACCCCAAATGTTTCATTTTCACATTGGGTAATAGGGCAAAAGGCCCCCAAAATTTGTAGAACAATTTTGTCTGAGAAAAAAAAATACCCCATATGTGGATGTAAATTGCTCTGTGGACGCACTGCAATGCTCAGAATAGAAGGAGTGAAAATTTTGTTGAAATTGAAGTCGGGGGTCCCGTGCATTTATAAAGCCCCCAAAAGCAAAAATAAACCCACATTTGACACCATTTTAGAAACTACACCCCTCAATGAACGTAACAAGGGGTACAGTGGGAAATAACACCTCACAGGTTTTTTGAAAAGTGGTCCATAAATTGGAAAATTTGATTTTTTTACACTAAAATGCTGGCGTTATCCAATTTTTTACATTTTCACAAGGGTTAATATGAGATATTGGGTTACAAATTTTTGAGGGCTTTTCCACCTGACTATAAAAATACATCCACATATGGGGTAACATGCTGGGCGGGCGCACAACAAGGCTCAGAAGTCATAGAGGTCACTTTGTATTTGTGGCCTATGGCATATCAGTAGCTGACGGTTACATACATTCCGAGGAAAATACAAAAATGAAACACCCACATGTGACACCATTACAGAAAGTACCCACCCTGAGGAATGGGTATAGGGGTAAAGAGGACATTTTTAACGCACAGGTGTTTCCTAAATTTATTTTCCAGGAATGAATGAAGGGTAGCTTTTGAAAATTGCAATTTTCAACCTATGCTCTGCTTCATCTTTCTGGGAACAACTAACATGTGACTCCGAATTGTCGCCTGGAAATACGACAGAGCTCAGCGAGAACTCTTCGCATTTGAGGTGGATGTTTGTTACGGACCTAACAGTTACATACATTCAGAGGAAAATACAAGAAAGGAACATCCATATGTGAGAATACTACAAACAGTACACCCCCTAGGGAAGCTGTATAGGTTGAAGTGGAGATTTGGAACAGACGGGTGTTCCCTTCATTTATTTTCCAGGAATGGATGAAGAGTACTATGGGGGGAAGAAAATTGCAATTTTAGAACTGATATGCCAATTATTTTCCCAGAATGATGACCCAGAGTACAGCCAAAAGTAAAAATGATGCCCGCCCCAAACCCTATACTCTGAATCATCATTCTGGGAAGGGGATGTGTGGGGCCGTCCCTATTCTGTTACCTCAAATGCGCAACCCGCTCAGGTGGGATGAGAGAGCGTTGCGCATTTGAGGCAACTGCAAACCTCCAATGCCGTTGACTCTGTGTCCCATAACCCATTTTTTGGGGGACAAAGATGTTATGAGGGGCATTGGGAAAGAGTTTTGGGTTTGATTTTTTTGTGGGTAGGGTATTTTGGTATAAAATTTGGAAGTCAATGTACCCTGGACTGGTACATTGGAGCCGAATTCTGGGGAATTAAAATCAGGGAAAAGGATTAAAAATGTAGTACTCCATGGAAGTGTGATACTCCCTGAAGCAGTTTTTAACGCAGAGGCCCGGATGATCGGGGCAAGTGTCACATTGAGTAGTGGTGTCCTTCCGAATCCCCCTCCTGTGACACACTCTGCATTTTTTCTGAGATCGTCCCTTCTTTCCAGTGTGGGGGACCTCACCTGGAAAGTGTTGGACGGGGACGATCCGGGGCACTGAAGTTCCAGAGGTGCTCTGACCCGCTCTTTGGCGGTCACCAAAGATGAGGGCCCTTAGAACTACCTCTTGAAACTCCAGGTATGTCCCTGTGTTGCCAGCGTTCTGGTACAGTATAAAAGAGTTGTACATGGCAACCTGTACCATGTAGACCGCAACCTTTTTATACCATACACGTGTTTTCCGCATGGCATTATATGGCTTGAGGACTTGATCAGAAAGATCAACTCCCCCCATATACCGATTGTAGTCCAGAATACAATCGGGCTTGAGGACCGGTCCCACGGTACCTCGCACAGGGACAGGGGTGCTGCCATTCCCATGAATTGTGGTGAGCATAAGGACATCCCTCTTGTCCTTATACCCGACCAACAACAGGTTCTCATGGGAAAAGGCACGGGACTCACCCCGGGGGATAGGAGCATGTAGGGGATGGGGCGGAAGGCCTCTTTGATTCTTCCGGACTGTCCCACAAGCGACCGTGGATCTGGCGGCGAGGGATGTGAAGAGAGGGATACTAGTATAAAAGTTATCCACGTAAAGGTGGTAACCTTTATCTAGCAATGGGTGCAAAAGGCCCCAAACGATTTTCCCGCTAACACCCAGAGTGGGGGGACATTCTGGGGGTTCAAAACGAGAATCTCGTCCCTCATACACTATAAACTTGCAAGTGTACCCGGAGGTACTCTCGCAAAGTTTATACATCTTCACGCCATACCGCGCTCGCTTGGTCGGGATGTATTGCCGGAAGCTGAGTCTCCCCTTGAAGCTGATGAGCGACTCATCAATAGAGACCTCCCGCCCCGGGACATAGGCCTCCCAAAATCTGGCCCCGAAGTGATTGATGACCGGCCTGATTTTATACAGGCGGTCATACGCGGGATCAGTTCGGGGGGGACATGCCGCATTATCAGCATAATGCAAACATCTCCGAATGGCCTCGAACCGGGAGCGTGCCATGGCCATACTGTAGAGGGGTGTCTGGTAAAAGACGTCCCCAGTCCAATATTGCCTGACACTGGGTTTTTTAACTATACCCATATGCAGCGCGAGGCCCCAAAAGGTCCTCATTTCGGCTGCATCGACTGGAGTCCAGCCGCCGGGTCTAGCTAAAAGTGAGCCCGGGTTAGCGGCGACGAACTGTTGGGCGTACAGATTCGTCTGTGTAACCATTAGATTAACAAAGTCGTCACTGAAAAAATGACCGAAAAAGTCCTTTTCAGTGAACCCGGCGATGTTAATTTTGATTCCTGAGTCGCCAACAAACTCAGGAATCACGGGCTCGTGGTCCGCTGGCTCAGCCCAGTCAAGTTCTCCGGTACGATGTACCAGTGATCTTGGCAGGGGGGCTTCACTAGTATGAGCGCCAGGGGGACTCATACTAGCATGGGGCACAGGGTCAAGGGCAGAGGAGGTTTGCGGCACCGCACGGCGGCGTCTCCGCCGCCTTGGTGGCTCATCATCAGAACTAGATGATGAGGAGGACGATGAAATAAGGAAGGTGGGGTCTTCATCGTCCTCTGAGCCGCTCTCGGTGTCGGAGGCAATTATGTCATATGCCTCCTCCGCCGAAAACACTCTGCGGGCCATTTCCCTACTCTAATGGGGATACGGCGGTGTGTGTGTGTGGGGGAAAACTTTATTGGTGTGTGTGCTGCGTGTGGTGTGGTGTGGTGCGATACTACCTCCCTAACCCGCCCTAACCCGCCCTAGCCTAACCTAACCTAACCCGCCCTAACAAAAAAAAAATATAAAATAAAAAGGGGACTTTTTTTTTTTTTTTAAAAAGGGGACTTCTAGCGCAAAAAAGCCCTGCGCCAAAAAAAAGCGTTTATCTAATCAGTGGTGTGCGCACTGATTAGCGCTTGTGGCGGCAGGGGGCGCAGAAGTCAGTGGGGGGTCCGGCCACTCAGCCCAGAACAGTGGCTGGTGGCTTGTTCACAGACCCCCACACAAAAAAAAACGAAAAATAAAATAAAAAAACGCTTTACCCCGAAAAAAAAAATGCACCCACCTGAACCCCAAAAAAATGCTGATCAGTGATAAATCACCGACAGCAGTGGGACAGGCTGCACACACAGGTACGGTCCGTCCACACAGTACACTCCTGCTACTGGTGGCACGGATCGCCTATGGGTGCAAAAAAAAAATACGCGTTAACCGAAAAAAGTGCCTTTACCACAAAAAAAACACTGATCAGTGATAAATCACTGACAGCGGTGAGGCACGCCGCATACACAGGTACGGTCCGGCCACACAGTACACGCCTGCTACTGGTGGCACGGACCGCCTATGGGTGCAAAAAAAGCACTAGAAAACGCGAAAAAAAGCGCCGGCACCACAAAAAAAACGCTGATCAGTACTACGGGACTGATCAGCGGCGGGTGGGCTTTAACAAACGGTGGCGGACCGCTCTTTTATAACTAAGAGGGTCCGCACACACGCTTAGGGAAAAAAAAAAAAAAAAAAGATCTGCGCCAAAAAAAAAGGCTGGCGGCAGACCGCAGCGACCCAGCAGGGCCGGGGTCACGCAGCTAAAGGTGCTACGGACCCACGGACACCCACTGAGGTACGCCGAAAAAAAAAAGGCTTTTTTTTTTTAACCCTAACCTGTCCCTACCTAATCTAAAGCTAACCCTGTGTGATTTCTTTGCCAAGGGGCCACAGAAAAGGGGGCAAGGGGCACTTTTTTCAACTGAGGGGATGGTGGGCAGCACGGGGCTCCGTCCTGCACACCAGATCTAAGTGGAATGGGGGGCAGAACGGAGCAACGTGCTCCTAGCCCCCACCATCCCCTCCCATTACTATGTAATTGGTGTGGCCACTTTGGCCACCCAATCACAACTGTACTGAGGGGGGTGGCCACAATGCCAGCCCCCAGTACAGTACGGATGGTGATTGGTGGTGTATACTACACCACCAGTCACCATCTATATCCAGGTCACAGGGTCACACGTGACCCTGATGACCCGGAACCGCTGCAGAACGCCGGTAAGTAGTTACCGGCGTCCTGCAGCGATCGCCGGTATAGGAGGTCCTCCGGACCTCCTCCGGCACACTGCCGGGATGTCTGCTGATAGAAATCAGCAGACATCCGGCTCCGATCCCCGCCCGGCGAGCGGCGGGGAACGGAATCGCAGCGCATCGCTCATCTGAATTGATGAGCGATGTGCTGCGATCGCCGACATGGGGGGACATAATGACCCCCCTGGGCGATATGCCGGGATGCCTGCTGAACGATTTCAGCAGGCATCCGGCTCCGGCGCCCCTCCGGCTAGCGGCGGGGGCCGGAAATGCTCAGGGCGTATCCATACGCCCTCGGTCCTTAAGGACTTGGAAACGGGGGCGTATGGATACGCCCTATGTCCTTAAGGGGTTAAGGACACAGCCAATTTTATTTTTGCGTTTTTATTTTTTCCTCCTCGCCTTCTAAAATTCATAACTCTTTTATATCTCCATTCCCAGACCCATGTGAGGGCTTGTTTTTTGCGTGACCAGTTGTACTTTGCAATGACATCACTAATTTTACCCTAAAATGTATAGTAAGCACCCAAAAATTTTTTGGGTGTAAGGAAATTTCAGGGGGTACTCTGGTGCTTAGACATCTTATCCCCTATCCAAAGGATAGGGAATAAGACGCCTGATCGCGGCAGTCCCGCCGCTGGGGACCCCCCCTGATCTTGCACGCGGCACCCCGTTTGTAATCAGTCCCCGGAGCGAGTTCTGATTACCGGTGACTACAGGGCAGGCGGCATGTAACGTCACGCCTCAGCCCCCATGTGATGTCACGCTCCGCCCCTCAATGCAAGTCTATGGGAGGGGGCGTGACAGCTATCACAACCCCTCCCGTAGGCTTGCATTGAGGGGCGGAGCGTGACGTCACATGGGGCGGAGGCGTGATGTAACACGCCGCCCGCCCTGTAGTTGCCGGTAATCAGACCCAGAGCGAACACGCTCCGGGGACTGATTACAAACGGGGTGCCGCGTGCAAGATTACGGGGGTCCCCAGCTGTCGGACTCCCGCGATCAGGCATTGTATCCCCTATCCTTTTGATAGGGGATAAGATGTCTAAGCACCGGAGTACCCCTTTAAACAAAAATCATAATTTTGCAAATTTGGGGGGTTTCGTCTTCGCACTGTATACTTTACGGTAAAAATTACACGTTTTCTTTATTCTCTGGGTTACATATGGTTACATACATTTCTATTATTGTACTGCTTTTAAAAAATCTAAAACTTTTTTTTTTTTTTTACAAAATCAGTATGTTTAAAATTGCCCTATTTTGACCACCTCTAACTTTCTTATTTTTCCGTATTCAGGGATGTGTGATCCTTTTTTGCACCATGATCTGTAGTTTGTTTTGGTGCCATGTTTGCACATATGTGACATTTTGATAGCTTTTTATAAAATTTTTGACTTTATTTATTTTTTTTACATTTACATCGTTCTCCGTAGGGGATCATTAACATTATATTTTTTTAGTTCGGACATTTACGCATGCAACGATACCAAACATGTTTATTATTTATCGTTTTATGTCATTTTATGCTTTTTTGTATTTACCCCTTAAGGACGCAGGGTTTTTCCATTTTTGCATTTTCATTTTTTCCTCATCACCTTCTAAAAATCATAACACTTTCAATTTCGCACATAAAATTCCATATGATGGCTTATTTTTTGCGCCACCAATTCTACTTTGCAGTGACATTGGTCATTTTACCAAAAAACCCACGGCGAATCGGAAAAAAAATTAATTGTGCAATAAAATTGAAGAAAAAATGTCATTTTGTAACTTTTGGGGGCTTCCGTTTTTCGGTAAAAATGACACCTTATCTTTATTCTGTAGGTCCATACGGTTAAAATGATACCCTATTTATATAAGTTGGATATTGTCATACTTCAGAAAAAATCATAACTACGTGCAGGAAAATTTATACGTAAAAAATTCTCATCTTCTAACCCCTATAACTTTTTTTTATTTTTGCCGTGTATGGGCCGGTATGAGGACTAATTTTTTTGCGCTGTGTTCTGAAGTTTAGCGGTACCATTTTTGTATTGATCGGACTTTTTGATCACTTTTTATTCATTTTTTCATGACATAAAAAGTGACCAAAAATATGCTATTTTGGACGTTGGAATTTTTTTGCGTGTACGCCATTGACTGTGTGGTTTAATTAACAATATATTTTTATAGTTCGGACATTTCTGCACGCGGCGATACTACATATGTTTATTTTTATTTACAGTTTTTTTATGGGAAAAGGGGGATGATTCATACTTTTATTAGGGAAGGGGTTAAATTACCTTTTTTAACTTTTTTTTAAACTTTTTTTATGCAGTGTTATAGCTCCCATAGGGGGCTATAACACTGCACACACTGATCTCTTACCCTGATCCCTGCAAAGCCATAGCTTTGCATGGATCAGCAAGATAGGGGCTCGATTGCTCAAGCCTGTAGCTCAGGCTTGGAGCAATCAAACGCCGATCGGACGTGATGGAGCAAGGTAAGGGGGTCTCCGCTCGCGTCCTAGCTGATCGGGACATTGCGATTTTATTTCAACTCTGATCGCCGCATCTAAAGGGTTAATAGCGCGCGGCACAACGATCCGTGCCGCACGCTATTAGCCCAGGGTCCCGGCTATCGTTAGCAGCCGGGACCGACCCGTTGTGATGCGGGGTCACGGTGTGACCCTGTTTTAAACACCAGGATGGGGCGAGGGGCATACAGGTACGCCCTTCGTCCTGAAGGAGTTAATATGGGGAAAAGGGGTGATTTAAACCTTTATTGGGGAGGGGCTTTTTCACATTTTTTTTCCACTTTTTTTAAACTTTTTTTTACAATTATTTTACACATAGAGGACTATTTATAGCAATCATTAGATTGCTAATACTATTCAGTGCTATGCATAGGGCATAGCACTGATCAGTATTATCGGCGATCTTCTGCTCTGGTCTGCTGGAAGGCAGAGCAGAAGACCCCGGGAGACGGACAGAGGCAGGTGAGGGGACCTCTGTCTGCCATCTTGGCTGATCTGATCCCCGCGGCAGTGCTGTGATCTGCATTGATCACAGCACCTGAGGTTTAATGGCAGACATCAGCGCGATCGCTGATGTCCACCATTACCAGCAGGTCCACCGGGAATGAAGCTCTTGTCACAGCCATGCCATAAATGTACGGCGCTATTCGCTAAGTGATGCAAAATTATGCAATTCACCATATCTGGGCCCGACTATTTTCCCAGATATGAGTTCTCTGAAGTAGTGGTAGACGTAACTATTGCAATATAATAAAATAATAACGCAGTTATTATAAAAATGATATGTACATTTATTGGTTACAATTGATTAACATAAAAGAGTAATAAAACAGACCATAATATCAATGAAATGATATAAAGAATATCAATGACTTAAGGTCAGATATAAATCAATGAGGTATTGGTAAGTTATTTATTAATATTTAACTTAATCACAGAAGTTGGTAAGTTTAGATATCAGAATATTACTTTGCATAGAGATCATCAGATTACATGATATCGTATGGGCATTTTATATGTATAAAATGGGACTAAACCCCGCCCAGTTCTAACCACAACTATCTATGGTAAGATACAGTACTAAATATACAATTCACAGTACGCTACTAATTAGGAAGACTTAAAGGGGTACTCCGCCCCTAGACATCTTATCCCCTATCCAAAGGAGATCTCTGCTGCGGGCACCCCGCTATCATTACTGCACAGAGCACACTCGCTCTGTGTGTAATGACCGGCGATACAGGAGCCAGAGCATCGTGACATCACGCCTCCACCCCGCCCCTTAATGCAAGTCTATGGGAGGGGGCGTGATGGCCGCCACACCCCCTCCCATAGACTTGTATTAAGGGGGCGGGCCGTGACATCACGAGGGGGCGGAACCGTGACGTAACAATGCTCCAGCCCCAGTATCGCCGGTCATTACACACAGAGCGAGCGTGCTCTGTTTAGTAATGTTAGCGGGGTGCCCGCAGC
This sequence comes from Hyla sarda, assembly GCF_029499605.1. NCBI lineage: Eukaryota > Metazoa > Chordata > Amphibia > Anura > Hylidae > Hyla > Hyla sarda. Next base: position 324,826,509 of record NC_079191.1, read on the forward strand.
TGTGATCCCGGGGGTCCCCAGCAGCGGGACCCCGGTGATCTGACATCTTATCCCCTATCCTTTGGATAGGGGATAAGATGTCTAGGCGGGGAGTACCCCTTTAAATTAAGTTTCCTCGTGACAATTATTATGTCATGTCGACAAGCAGAGGATTGGATCCTATCAGACTATGCTAATATGCAATATGATCATTGCATTGATCCCCATAAGACGCGCCCCGTTCCTCTGCAGTAGAAGGGGGTGTGGCTTATAAACTACTGTTACCATCTCATAATTGAGGTTATCTATAAGCCAGGTCTGCTCCTCCCCATAACATAATTTTGTCCACATTAAAATGAGGTAACTTTAATTTCTTAAAATAAGAAAGCTGTGTATATTACAAAGAGTATTTCTGGATGAAAGAAAGATGGCTTCCCGGGGTCCATGGAAACACCTGTAGTCATAGTAGTTAGCAGAGAAGGATGGGTTTATTGCATCAAGTTCTCTCCGTGACTCTTCATGGCTCTGCCCCTTCAGGTAGTCTCTAGGAACTTCTGTGATGAGGATGGGCCCCTCCGTCTGTGTCCCCTGTAGTTTTCATCGTCAGTTCTCCCTACACCTGCTTTTAACTTGCTGTCTGACTTAAAGATCCACCCAATCAATATCAGATCATCCAATGATGACTGGTGTGTGTGTGTGTGTGTGTATGGAGATCAGGGCTAGTCACATGTCTAGTCACATAACATCAGAGCTAATCATTAATTATAACCTGTATATTTTATGTGTGAATAGATAGATCTATATCATGTTTCATGGCTACTATATTTCTCATTATATAATATACTATTCCTGAATAACTTACATGATTGGACATCCAACATATTATTTAGATAATTGAATACAGCATTTAACTACATAGCTGTATACATGATAATAATAAACGTTATAATACCACCATCAGTGTTATATATATATATATATATATATATATATATATATATATATATATATTGTTAAATATATCAATATTGTATAACAGAGCAAGATAGCATATTCATGCTACAGAGATCATATTAAAAGATCATATATAGGAATGCTTTATAAAAAGAAGCAGGTGGGGCATTATCAGAGTATCGTGCAGTGGTCAACATGCCCCCTCCCATAGACTTGCATTGAGGGGGCGTGGTGGGATGTCACAAAGGGCATGAGTGTGACATAACAACCCCCGCAGCCCGCACCTAGAGTTCGGAACAAAACGTTCCGAATGCTGGGGCAGTGAAGTACCCCTTTAAGTACGCAGCATTGTTCCCCCACACTAGGTAGGCAGCATAGTTTCCCCACACTAGGAAGGCAGCGTAGTTCCCCCACACAAGGTAGGCAGCATAGTTCCTCCACACTAGGTTGTCAGCATAGTTCCCCCCACATTAGGTTGTCAGCATAGTCCCCCCACATTAGGTTGTCAGCATAGTTCCCCCCCCCCCACATTAGGTTGTCAGCATAGTTCACCCACATCAGGTTGTCAGCATAGTTCTTCCCACAGTAGGTTGTCAGCATAGTTCCCCCCACATTAGGTTGGCAGTATAGTTCCCCCACATTAGGATGGCAGCATAGTTCCCCCCACATTAGGTTGTCAGCATAGTCCCCCAACATTAGGTTGTCAGCATAGTTCCCCCCCCAATAGGTTGTCAGCATAGTTCTTCCCACAGTAGGTTGTCAGCATAGTTCCCCCCACATTAGGTTGGCAGTATAGTTCCCCCACATTAGCTTGTCAGCATAGTTCCCCCCACATTAGGTTGTCAGCATAGTTCCCCCACATTAGGTTGTCAGCATAGTTCCCCCACATTAGGTTGGCAGTATAGTTCCCCCACATTAGCTTGTCAGCATAGTTCCCCCCACATTAGGTTGGCAGTATAGTTCCCCCCCCCCACATTAGGCTAGCAGCATAGTCCCCCCCCCCCACATTAGGCTAGCAGCATAGTTCCCCCCACATTAGTTGGCAGTATAGTTCACCCACATTAGGTTGTAGTTCCTCCACAATAGGCTGGCAGTATAGTTCCCCCCACATTAGGCTGGAAGTATAGTTCCCCCCACATTAGACTGGCAGTATAGTTCCCCCCCCCCACATTAGGTTGTAGTTTCCCCACATTAGGTAGGCAGTGGCCCCCACAGACATACAGCCTTCAGCCATACACAGTGTATGGCTGGAGGCTGTATGCCTGTATTCCTCCCTACTTCATTGCTCCGACCACCGCTCCTCCAGTCAGGGGTCATGATCTACTGCTATGGCCTATAGACCATAGCAGTAGGTCCCGGGACTGGAGGAGCGGTGGTAAGAGCACCGAAGATGACGTGCCACTGGTAACTTACCATGCGCGCATCCTCCTTCTAGCTGCTCTCCTCCGCTCTTCTCTGTTTCAATGGGCGCACGCACGGGACGTCAGTGACGTCCCTGCGTGCTCTACCTCTCGGCGGCCCCTGTGTTTTAAAGTTAACCCAGGGCCGCAGAAAGGTAACCGGGACATCCTAGTGTCCCGAAAAGATCTTTCGGGACATAAGGATGTCCCGAATGTGATGGGGGAAATTAATATATATATATATCTCAACTGTGTGGTGGAAGGAACCGGCACTGTGCTCGGACTCTGGGTCCAGGGGGTGCTCTGCTTCTCGGGGCAAGACTCAATGTCCCATGAAAATGTAGTTACAAGGAAGAAGCTGCACTCCAATGTGGCGTAAAAAAAGTGATTTATTCACCCATCCAGTCACAAGTGCACTTGTGACTGGATGGGTGAATGAATAATTTTTTTGTACGCCACATTGGAGTGCCGTTTCTTCCTTGGAGCTATATATATATATATATATATATATATATATATATATATATATATACAGTAGAGACGAAAAGTTTGGACACACCTTCTCATTCAAAGAGTTTTCTTTATTTTCATGACTATGAAAATTGTAGATTCACACTGAAGGAATCAAAACTATGAATTAACACATGTGGAACTATATACATAACAAAAAAAAAATCATATTCTAGGTACTTCAAAGTAGTGTTGAGCGGCATAGGCCATATTCGAATTCGCGAATATTCGGACGAATATTCGTCATATATTCGCTAAATTCGCATATTCGTAATATGCGCGTTTTATTTTCGCTTATGCGCAAAATTCACTTGCGAAAATTTACACTTGCAAAAAGTAATATAAGCAAAAATTTGCATATGCGAAAATTAGCATATGCAAATGTTCGCATATGCGAAAATTCGCACGACAGTCTCACACAGTAGTATTAGAGCCTTCATTACACCACACAAGCTGGAAGCAGAGAGGGATGATCACTGTGATGTGTACTGTGATTTAAAAAAAAAAAAAAAAAATGAATATTCGTAATTACGAATATATAGTGCTATATTCGCGAATATTCGCGAATTCGCAAATATGCGATATTCGCGAATAAAATTCGCATTGCGAATATTCGCGAGCAACACTACTTCAAAGTAGCCACCTTTTGCTTTGATTACTGCTTTGCACACTCTTGGCATTCTCTTGATGAGCTTCAAGAGGTAGTCACCTGAAATGGTCTTCCAACAGTCTTGAAGGAGTTCCCGGAGATGCTTAGCACTTGTTGGCCCTTTTGCCTTCATTGGGTTCAGGTCTGGTGACTGTGGAGGCCAGGTCATCTGGCGCAGCACCCCATCACTTTCCTTCATGGTCAAATAGCCCTTACACAGCCTGGAGGTGTGTTTGGGGTCATTGTCCTGTTGAAAAATAAGTGGTCCAACTAAACGCAAACCGGATGGGATAGCATGACGCTGCAAGATGCTGTAGTAGCCATGCTGGTTCAGGATGCCTTCAATTTTGAATAAATCCCCAACAGTGTAACCAGCAAAGCACCCCCACACCATCACACCTCCTCCTCCATGCTTCATGGTGGGAACCAGAGTGATGTAGAGTCCATCCGTTCACCTTTTCTGCGTCGCACAAAGACACGGTGGTTGGAACCAAAGATCTCAAATTTGGACTCATCAGACCAACGCACAGATTTCCACTGGTCTAATGTCCATTCCTTGTGTTCTTTAGCCCAAACAAGTCTCTTCTGCTTGTTGCCTGTCCTTAGCAGTGGTTTCCTAGCAGATATTCTACCATGAAGGCCTGATTCACCCAGTCTCCTCTGTGTGAATCACAGAGGAGACTGTGATTCACACAGGTGGAATTCCGCGGTGTGAACTTTAACATTAGTGTGGACGGGTCTCCGCGAGACCTGTTCACACTGCGGAATTTCAGCTACGGACATTTCCGCCGCTGAAAGTGTTCCGCGCAAAGAAAGAACATGTTCAATCTTTGCGCGGATTCCGCGAGCGGACCATAGCCATCAGCCGCGAGAATTCCGTAGTGTGTACGGGGCCTAACAGTTTTGTGTCTGCTGCTAGAACTCTGTGTGGCATTGATCTGGTCTCTAATCTGAGCTGCTATTAACCTGCGATTTCTGAGGCTGGTGACCCTATCCTCCGCAACAGAGGTGACTCTTAGTCTTCCTTTCCTGGGGTGGTCCGCATGTGAGCCAGTTTCTTTGTAGCTCTTGATGGTTTTTGTGACTGCACTTGGGGACACTTTCCCCCTAGAATATGACATATTTTCAGTTGTTTCACACTTTTTTGTTATGTCTATAATTCCACATGTGTTAATTCAGAGTTTTGATGGCTTCAGTGTGAATCTACAATTTTTATAGTCATGAAAATATAGAAAACTCTTTGAATGAGAAGGTGTGTCCAAACTTTTGGTCTGTACTGTATATGTAGGAAAGGATCGCAGTACACAATGATTGAAGCAAATTCAGGTGAAGTTTATTCCATCCTCAGCACAAAATACAAGGTGCAACGTTTCAACAGTCTCGCACCGTTATTCTCAAGCATCTATAAATTTATATTGCATATTTTTTTTCATAGCTGTGACTTTAGAGCAGAAAAGTCATACAGGAGAGGATGTGGTGTTACCAAGTGGCGTTCTGAAGTCATTTATTGGTTTTTGCTTATGTGTGTTAAAAAAATGGTATTCTAAAGTGATTTATTGTTTTTGCATATGTAAGCCAAATTTATCAACTGAGATAGTATGATAAATATATCACATATAAGCAAAACTAAAGCAAAAAAAAAAATTCTACAAAACTTGCTTACTAAAGCAACAATGATAAATGTCCCCTTTGTCTTCATAGACAAGGGAATTCAGCAATAATATTTATTATATGAAATTCCATTTAAAACAAGGCATGCTTTGTTTTAATTAGACTTCATTATCACAATAAATTATATTACTGAATTCATTCATCTGTGAATACAATATTCTAGAACTACTGAGTGGCATCAGCAGAACTGAACCTAATTTACTATAGGAAGTTGGTGTATCACCTCCATCAAACATTGATCCTTAGGTGAGGTTTATATTTAAAGGGGTTATCCAGGAAAAAAACTTTTTTTTTTATATATCAACCGGCTCCAGAAAGTTAAACAGATTTGTAAATTACTTCAATTAAAAAAATCTTCATCCTTTCAGTACTTATGAGCTTCTGAAGTTAAGGTTGTTCTTTTCTGTCTAACTGCTCTCTGATGACACGTGTCTCGTTAACCGCCCAGTTTAGAAGAGGTTTGCTATGGGGATTTGCTTCTAAACTGGGCGGTTCCTGAGACACGTGTCATCAGAGAGCACTTAGACAGAAAAGAACAACCTTAACTTCAGAAGCTCATAAGTACTGAAAGCATTAAGATTTTTTAATAGAAGTAATTTACAAATCTGTTTAACTTTCTGGAGCCAGTTGACATATATATAAAAAAAAGTTTTTTCCTGGATAACCCCTTCAATGCCATTTGAAACCTAGGTTCTAAATCTGTGGTACCTTTACTTCGATGTAATTTGTTTGCATAGGAGATACATGCCTTGGGTGGTTTTATTGTACTCTAGTTTAGAAATAATCTAGAATGCAACAAATATTAATTTATTAACAAAATACTAAATATCTTTGGACTATTCATGGTTGGCTTTACTATTTAATGAAAATAACACCAGATGGATAAAGTGGATTTCATTAATCCTTCATGCTGAATACAGTCTGTACACACAAAACTGAGTACAGGCCTTTTAAAGACTTTTTAAGGGTAGGGTCACACATAAAGCAATCGCAGCATATTTTGCTGCATATTTTCTGCTGCTGATTTTCCTACCCATTTCAACAGCAGAAAATATGCTGTAATATATGTTGCCAATGCTGTATGTTTAATCCTACTCTAAAGGGAATCTGTCAGATGTATTTGCTGTTATAAGCTGTAGAGCACGTTTTGATAGCTGTTATAAAAGCAAACTGTACCTTTTCTAGAGCTACCATCTTGCACAATTTATGCAATCCTTGAACAGCAGTTTGAGGGTGCATATTGTTGTGCAAGATGTGTGCGAGTTGTTCATTTGGAAGCCCAGATCTTGGATCTAAAGGAGCAACTGGCAACACTGAGACGCATTGACAACTTGGAGAGGAGTCTCTTGCTCACTGAGCAGGTAACTCTGGGGTAGAGGTGGGGGAGGACAGTGGGACGGAGGTGCAGGACAGTCAGGCAGTTAGCTGGGTTACAGTTAGAAAAAGGGGTAGAGGGAAAAGAGGGAGGCTAGTCCTGATCTGGCACACCCCAACAAGTTTGCCCGGTTGGCAGATTGGCAGATGAGGGGGATGCCATTTCAGAGCTAGCAGTACTGCAGCAAGATACTGCCTCTGACCGCCAGGGGGGTGTCTGCTCCAGTAAGGAGGGAAGGAGAAGTGCAGGGCAGGCCAGACAGGTACTGGTAGTTGGGGACTCAATTATAAGGGGGACAGACAGGACGATCTGTCACAAAGACCAGGATTGCCGAACAGTGTGTTGTCTTTCTGGCGCTCGAGTTCGGCACATGGCAGATCTAGTTGACAGGTTGCTGGGTGGGGCTGGAGAGGACCAAGCGGTCATGGTACATATTGGAACCAATGACAAAGTAAGGGGTAGGTGGAGTATCCTTAAAAATCCAAGCTTAACTGTACCACGAGCCACACCAGAGAGGCAGCGGGAGATTAGGGAGGTAAACAAGTGTCTCAGAAGCTGGTGTAGGAAGGAGGGGTTTGGGTTCATGGAGAACTGAGGAGAATTATGACATAGTGGGTATAACAGTGACTTGGTTGGACGATAGCTGTGACTGGACGGTCAACATACAGGTTTATAGTCTATTCAGGAAGGATCAGACAAAACAAAAAGGGGGAGGGGTTTGTCTTTATGTTAACTCCAGTCTGAAGACCGCACTGCGGGAGGATATATGGGAGGGAAACAATAATGTGGAGTCACTATGGGTAGAAATATATGGAGATAAAAATAAAAAATTATGATAGAAGTTTGCTACAAGCCACCAAATATAATGGAAGAGCCAGAAGATCAATTACTGAGGCAAATAAACAAGGCATACAATCAGAATGAGGTGATAATAATGGGGGACTTTATCCTGATATAAACTGGGAGACTGAGACCTGTGAATCTCTATAGCTAAAGATAATTATCTGTCCCAAATGGTGCAGGGCCTGACCAGAGGGGCGCCCTACTAGACTTAATATTAACCAACAGACCTGACAGAGTAACTAATGTGCAGGTAGAAAGACACCTAGGAAATAGTTATCATATTATAGAATACTGACACTAAATGAGAAACTTTTAAGAATATTTTAGATTCTCACTGTAAGAGGTATATACCTTATGGCCTGGGTTCTCAACCTGGGGTACGCGTACCCCTAGGGGTACCCCAGTTTTTTTGGGGGGGTACGCGAAAGCACTGTCAAATACCGGTCATGTATTCTACTGTGAGTGAGCTGCGTGGTTGCCGGGGAGACGTGTGGCCTCCCCTGACATTGCACGGAGTTGACACACAGCGCAGGAGGACGTCACACGTCAGTGTGGCCCCGCCGAACTGGACGCGCTGCATGAAGTAGCAGCAGACAAGAGTAATAAAGCACAAGGCATTGAGATGGAGGGGGAAAGGGATAATGGCGGAGGGGGGATGGGGAGTAATAAAGCACAAGGCATTAAAATGTAATGCCTTGTGCTTTATTACTCCCCATCCCCCCTCAGCCATTATCCCTCTCCCCTTCCATCTTAATCTCTTGCGCCATTTCTCCCCCTCCATCTTAATCCCCTTGTGCCATTATTCCCCCCTCCCTCTGATCCTCTTTTACCATATCGGATAATAATGGCACAAGTGGATTAAGATGGAGGGGGGGGAAATGGCAAAAGGGGATCAGAGGGAGGGGGGAATAATGGTACAAGGGGATTAAGATGGAGGGGGGGGGAAATGGCGCAAGAGATTAAGATGGAAGGATAGAGGGATAATGGCGGATGGGGGGATGAGGAGTAATAAAGCACAAGGCATTACATTGTAATGCCTTGTGCTTTATTACTCCACATCCCCTCTCCGCCATTATCCCTCTCCCCCTCCAACTTAATCCCCTTGTGCTATTATTTCCCCTCCATCTTAATCCCCTTGTGCTATTATTCCCCCTCCATATTAACCCCTTAAGGACCCAGCCATTTTACACCTTAGGACCCGGCCATTTTTTGCACATCTGACCACTGTCACTTTAAACATTAATAACTCTGGAATGCTTTTAGTTATCATTCTGATTCTGAGATTGTTTTTTCGTGACATATTCTACTTTAACATAGTGGTAATTTTTTGTGGTAACTTGCATCCTTTCTTGGTGAAAAATCCCAAAATTTGATGAAAAATTTTAAAATGTTGCATTTTTCTAACTTTGAAGCTCTCTGCTTGTAAGGAAAATGGATATTCCAAATAATTTTTTTTTATTCACATATACAATATGTCTACTTTATGTTTGCATCATAAAATTGACGTGTTTTTACTTTTGGAAGACACCAGAGGGCTTCAAAGTTCAGCAGCAATTTTCCAATTTTTCTCAAAATTTCCAAAATCACAATTTTTCAGGGACCAGGTTCAGTTTTGCAATGGATTTGAAGGGTCTTCATCTTAGAAATACCCCACAAATGACCCCATTATAAAAACTGCACCCCCCAAAGTATTCAAAATTACATTCAGTCAGCATTTTAACCCTTTAGGTGTTTCACAGGAATAGCAGCAAAGTGAAGGAGAAAATTCACAATCTTCATTTTTTACACTTGCATGTTCTTGTAGACCAAATTTTTAAATTTTTACAAGGGGTAAAAGGAGAAAATGGATTGTTATTTTTGTAGCCCAATTTCTCTCGAGTAAGCACATATCTCATATGTCTATGTAAAGTGTTCGGCGGGCGTAGTAGAGGGCTCAGAAGCGAAGGGATTTTGGAGAGTATATTTTTCTGAAATGGTTTTTGGGGGGCATGTTGCATTTAGGAAGCCCCTATGGTGCCAGAACAGCAAAAAAAAAACACATGGCATACCATTTTGGAAACTAGACCCCTTGAGGAACGTAACAAGGAATAAAGTGAGCCTTAATACCCCACAGGTGTTTCACGACTTTTGCATATGTAAAAAAAATAAAAAATTTTCACTAAAATGTGTGCTTCCCCCCAAATTTCACATTTTTGCAAGGGTTAATAGCAGAAAATACCCACAAAATTTGTAACCCCATCTCTTCTGAGTATGGAGGTACCCCATAAGTTGACCTGAAGTGCACTACGGGCGAACTACAATACTCAGAAGAGAAGGAGTCATATTTGGCTTTTTGAGAGCAAATTTTGCTCGGGGGCATGTCGCATTTAGGAAGCCCCTATGGTGCCTGGACAGCAAAATAACCCCCCATGGCATACTATTTTGGAAACTAGACCCCTTGAGGAACGTAACAAGGGGTACAGTGAGCATTTACAACCCACTGGTGTCTGTCAGATCTTTGAAACAGTGGGCTGTACAAAAATTTTTATTTGCACAGCCCACTGTTATAAAGCTCTGTCAGACACCAGTGGGGTTTAAATTCTCACTGTACCCCTCATTAAATTCCGTGAGGGGTGTAGTTTACGAAATGGGGTCACATGTGTTTTTTTTTTTTTTTTTGTGTGCGTTTGTCAAAACCGCTGTAACAATCAGCCACCCCTGTGCAAATCACCTCAAATGTACATGGTGCACTCTCCCTTCTGGGCCTTGTTGTGCGCCCCCAGAAGACTTTACGCCCACATATGGGGTATCTCCGTAGTCGGGAGAAATTGCATTACAAATTTTGGGGGGCTTTTTTCCCTTTTACCTCTTGTCAAAATGAAAAGTATAGGGCGACAACAGCATGTTAGTGTAAACAATTAATTTTTTTACACTAACATGCTGGTGTAGACCCCAACTTCACCTTTTCATAAGGGGTGAAAGGAGAAAAAGCCCCCCAAAATTTGTTAGGCAATTTCTCCCAAGTACGGCGATACCCCATATGTGGCCCAAAACTGTTGCCTTGAAATAAGACAGGGCTCCAAAGTGAGAGCGCCATGCGCATTTGAGGCCTGAATTAGGGATTTGCATAGGGGTGGACATAGGGGTATTCTACGCCAGTGATTCCCAAACAGGGTGCCTCCAGCTGTTGCAAAACTCCCAGCATGCTTGGACAGTCAACGGCTGTCCGGCAATACTGCGAGTTGTTGTTTTGCAACAGCTGGAGGCTCCATTTTGGAAAAAGTGGCGTACCAGACGTTTTTCATTTTTATTGGGGAGGGGGGCTGTGTAGGGGTATGAGTATATGTAGTGTTTTTACTTTTTATTTTATTTTGTGTTAGTGTAGTGTAGTGTTTTTAGGGTACAGTCACACGGGCGAGGGATTACAGCGAGTTTTCCGCTGCGAGTTTGAGCTGCCGCGCAAAATTTGCTGCATCGCAAACTTGCAGCCTGATACTCACTGTAAGCCCCCTGCCCATGTGAGTGTACCCTGTACATTCACAGGGGTGGGGGGATCTCCAGCTGTTGCAAAACTACAACTCCCAGCATGTACAGTCTATCAGTGCATCCTGGTAGTTATAGTTTTGCAACAGCTGGAGGCACACGGGTTGGGAAACACTGAGTTAAGAAACAGACAATGTTTCCCAACCAGTGTGCCTCCAAAACCACAACTCCCAAACATTCTAAGGCATGCTGGAAGTAGTTGTTCGGCAACATCTTTAGAGCCAGATGTTGCCGAACTACAACTCCCAGCATGCTTGGAGTTGTAGTTTTGCAACATCTGGAGGACTACAGTTTGCAGACCACTAATACAGTGGTTCCCAATCTGTGCCCTTCCAGATGTTGCAAAACTACAACTCCCAGTATGCCAAAACAGTCCAGGCATGCTGGGAGTTGTAGTTCTGCAACATCTGAAGGGCCAGATGTTACAGAACTACAACTCCCAGCATGCCTGGACAGTAAGGGCATGCTGAGGATGTGTAGTTTTGCAACATCTGGAAGGGCACAGTGGTCCCAAAACTGTGGACCTCCAGATGTTGCAAAACTGCAAGTCCCAGCATGCCCAGACGCCAAGGGCTGTCTGGGCATGCTGGGAGTTGTAGTATACAGGGTCCTATTACAGCAATGCATGTTGCTTTACGGCGACGTGCATTGCTGTAAAGGGCCCGACCGCGGCTGAAGATCCACTCACCTGTCGCCGCCGCCGCCATCTTCTTCGCCGGGATCCGTGTCTTCAGGGACGAGGTAAGTACCGGGGCCGGTCCCCAGCACTCCCCCGTCCCCCGCCAAGTCCTCTGGCCTTCCTCCCGTCCTCTCCGGACTTTCAGGGGCCTGGCAGGACAGGAGGAAGTAACCGCCCCCCCCCCCCCCCCCCTGCGATTGGTCGGTTAACTAACAGACGGATCGCAGAGGATCGGAGGAGGTGGCCGGCTTGCCACCTCGCTCCTAGGCTCCAGCATAGTCCTGGCTGTCTGTGACAGCCGGGATCATGCAAAATAACCGGGCGGTCGGGTCCCAGAGACCCGATCAGCCCGGTATCGCCGCAGATCGCAAGGGCGATTTCCCTTGCGATTTGCGGCGATCGCCGACATGGGGGGCCTACATGGCCCCCCTTGGCGTTTGCCCTGGATGCCTGCTGAAGCATTTCAGAAGGCATCCGCTTCCGATCTCTGCCCGGCGCGCGGCAGGGACCAGAAACCGCCAGGGCGTAAGTTTATGCCCTGGGTCCATAAGTCCCAGGGCGCAGCGGAACAGGTTAATCTCCTTGTGCCATTATTATCAGATATTGCAAAAGGGGATCAGAGGAAGGAGGGAATAATGGCACAAGGGGATTAAGATGCATATTAATCCCCATGTGTCATTATTCCCCCCTCCCTCTGATCCCCTTTTGCCATTTCCCCCCTTCTAACTTAATGCCTTTGTGCCATTACTATTCGATATGGCAAAAGGGAATCAGAGGAAGGAGGAATGGCACAAAGGGATTAAGATGGAAGGGGGGAAATGGCGCAAGAGGATCAGAGGGAGGGAGGAATAATAGCACAAGAGATTAAGATGGAGGGGGGGGGGGTTGATTATTCCCCCTCGATATTAATCCCCTTGTGCCATTATTCCCCCCTCCCTCTGATTCCCTTTTGCCATATTGGATAATAATGGCACAAGGGGATTAAGAGGGAGGGGGGAATAATAGCACAAGGGGATTAAGATGGAGGGGGAATAATAGCACAAGGGGATTAAGATGGAGGGGGAATAAGAGCTCAAGGGGATTAAGATGGAGGGGGGAATAATAGCACAAGGGGATTAAGATGGAAAGGGAATGCATTAGTATAAAGGTAAGAACACGCCTTTTGTCCGCGGGTACCCCTCGAGTGCAAGTTCCGCACGAGGGGGTACCCGTGGACATACTTTCAGCCTTTGGGGTACAGTTGCCAAAAAGTTGAGAACCACTGCCTTATGGGAATAAAAGCGTCAGGAATAAAAGAAAATCAATATGGATAAATAAAAATGTTAAGGGGGCAATAAATGACAAAAATAAAGCATTCAAACTACTAAAACAGGACAGTGAAGAAGCATTAAAAAGCTATAGAGAAAAATGTAAATATGTAAAAAAACAGATAAATGCAGCAAAAATAGAGACAGAAAGACTCATTGCCAAAGAGAGTAAAACTAACCACAAAATGTTCTTTAACTATATAAATAGCAAAAAGGTCAAAAATGAAATTGTAGGCCCTTTAAATAATGATGAGGAAGAAATTATAGACAGGGATCGGGAAAAAGCAAATATATTAAACAAATTCTTCATTGTATTCACCGAGGAAAATGAAATGCTAGATGAAATACAGCGAGATAAGGTAAACTCCCCAGTACAGGTCCCCTGTCTAACCCAGGAAGTACAGGTCACCTGTCTAACCCAGGAAGAAGTACAGTGCCGCCTACAAAAAATCTAAATAGACAAATCGCCAGGTCCAGATAGCATTCACCTCCATGTTCTAAAGGAACTAAGTAATGTAATTGACAGACCCCTATTTTTTAATATTCAGGGACTCTGCAGTGACAGGGATTGTTCCCCAGGACTGTCGCATGGCAAATGTTGTGCCAAAATTTAAAAAGGGGTTAAAAGGTGACCCCGGGAATTATAGACCTGTTGGTTTAACCTCCGTTGTATGTAAATTGTTCAAGGGTTTTCTAAGAGATGCTATTTTGGAGTATCTTGATAAAAATTTATGTATGACCCCATATCAGCATGGCTCCAGACTGGACTAGGGGGAATCGCTGGATGTCGTATATCTGGATTTTTCCAAAGCATTTGACACGGTGCCACATAAAAGGTTGGTGGATAAAATGAGAAAGATGGGGCTGGGGAGAATGTGTGCAAGTGGGTAAGTAACAGGCTCAGTGATAGGAAACAGAGGGTGGTTATTAATGGTACTTATCCTGATTGGCTGACTGTTACTAGTGGGGTACCACAGGGGTCAGTTTATTCTATTTAACCCCTTAAGGACCCAGGGTTTTTCCGTTTATGCACTTTCATTTTTCCTCCTTACCTTTAAAAAATCATAACTCTTTCAATTTTGCATCTAAAAATCCATATGATGGCTTACTTTTTGCGCCACCAATTCTACTTTGTAATGACATCAGTTATTTTACCCCATAATCTTCTGCGAAACGGAAAAAAATAATAATTGTGCAACAAAATTGAAGAAAAAAAATGCCATTTTGTGGGCTTCCTTTTCTACACAGTACATTTTTCGGTAAAAATTACACCTTATCTTTATTCTGTAGGTCCATACGGTTAAAATGATACCCTACTTATGTAGGTTTGATTTTGTCATACTTCTGAAAAAAATCATAACTACATGCAGGAAAATGTATGCATTTAAAATTGTCATCTTCTGACCCTTATAACTTTTTATTTTTCCGCGTATGGGGCGGTATGAGGGCTCATTTTTTGCGACGTGATCTGAAGTTTTTAGCTGTACCATTTTTGTATTGATCTGACTTATTTGATTGATTTTTTCATGATATAAAAAGTCATGCCATTGACCGTGCGGTTAAATTAATAGTATATTTTTATAATTCGGACATTTCCGCATGCATTGATACCACATATGTTTAATTTTATTTTTATTTACACAGTTTTTTTTTTAAATGGGAAAAGGGGGGTGATTCAAACTTTTATTAGGGAAGGGGGTCAAATGATCTTTATTAACTTTTTTTTCATTTTTTTTTTTTGCAATATTATAGCTCCCATAGGTGGCTACAACACTGTACACACTGATCTTTTACATTGATCAATGGTTTCTCATAGGAAACCATTGATCAATGATTCTGCCGCTTGACTGCTCATGCATGGATCTCACTTCGGTGATCGGACAACAGGAGGCAAGGTAAGGGGGCCTCCTGCTGTCCTAGAGCTGTTCGGGATGCCACAATTTTGCCGTGGCTATCCCGAACAGCCCCGAGCTAACCGGCAACGTTTTATTTTGAAGGCCACGTCTAAAGGGTTAATAGCGCGCGGCACCGCGATCAGTGCTGCGCGCTATTAGCCACGGGTCCCGGCCATTGTTAGAGGCCAGGCCACACCGTGGCCCCCGCGTTATAGAACGGGAGCAGACTCATGATGTACCGGTACATCATGGGTCCTTAAGAGGTTAATATATTCATTAATGACCTTGTAAAGTGGTTGTATAGTAAAGTAGCAGTCTTTGCAGATGATCCTAAACTCTGTAAAGTGGTCAACACTATTGAGGACAGTGCATGGTTACAAATGGATCTGGATAGGTTGGAGGTTTGGCTGGGAAGTGGCAGATGAGGTTCAACACTGATAAATGTAAGGAACATGCATATAGGGAAGAAAAATCCAGGTTGGGATTATGTATTTAATGGCACACTTGGGACAACTGACGTGGAAAAGGACTTAAGAGTCTTAGTTAATAGTAAATTTAGCTGTAGTAACCAGTGTCGGATAGCTGCTGCCAAGGCAAATAAAATCATGGAGTGCATCAATTGGGGCATAGATGCCAACAACAAGGAAATAATTCTACCGCTGTACAAATCACTAGTCAGACCACACAGAATACTGTGTACAGTACTGGGCAGCAGTGTACAAGAAAGATATAGTGGAGCTGGAGAGGGTTCAAAGACGGGCAACCAAGGTAATGCGGGGAATAGGAGGACTACAGTACACAGAAAGATTATCAGAATAAGAATTATTTAGTTTAGAAAAAAAAAGACTTAGGGGAGACCTAATAACTATGTATAAATATGTCAAGGGGCAGTACAGAAATCTTTCCCATGATCTATTTATACCCAGGCCTGTATCCATAACAATCCTCTACATCTTGAGGAAAGAAGGTTTCTACACTAGCACAGACGGGGGTTCTTTACTGTAAGAGCAGTGAGACTGTGGAATTCTCTCCCGGAGGACGTGGTCATGGTGAACTCTGTAAAACAGTTCAAAAGGGGTCTGGATGCAAGTTTGGAGAATAATAACATGGCTGGTTATGTATTCTAGATTTATAGGGACATTACATCAATGGGTGGAGGGACCACTGGGTGAGAAGGAGATCATTCGACAGTGGATTGCAGTTTTTCAACAACTGGTGTTACCCTGGTTGGAAAACACTGGTCTATTGACTACAGCAGAGCATGGAAGGCAGCTCAACTGTGTTTCCATGGGTGGAGTGGCTGATGTGTGGGAGGAAGAAAAATGACCTCACACTTACAAACAAGGAATTCTGGGCTTCTAGTTGGAGGGAGGTAACTTCAAAAGGAAATAGCCATTTCACAAAGAGAAATCAGTATCGTTATAGTGGAATCACAACATAGAGATTTAGCCCCAAGACAAGCACAGATCCTTCCTAAGCATGTCCATTACTGTCTGGCAGGTACGTAGTAAAATCACCTTATGGTGGATAACCCCTTTAACCCCCTCCTTCCCCAGTGCCATATGGGTACGTCCTGGGAAGGGGGAGCAGCTACGGAGTGGGATTGTGACGTCAAGCCGCTCTGTACCGTGCTGGAATCAATTAGCCTGGGGCCATAGATAATAGCTTGCAGCGGTGAGGCTATTAATATTTTAGATCCTGTGATCAAAGCTACCTTCCTTTGTGCTGTTGGATCTTCTTTATGTTGCTCTAGCCTACTTTGGCACAAATGCTCCGCAATGACTGGCCCCCTAACCAATTGACACCCCCGCAAATATATTCAGGGGTCCGACCAGGTTTAATGCCCCCCCCAGAGGTCCACCTAACTGTTTTTTGTGGGTCCCATGTCTGATCTGCTGATAGACCCTGCTGAGTCAGTAGATTGCCAATAGCACTAAGTAATGATATGCAATAGCATAGCCTTATTCAGTGTTAGCAATCTGATTTTATTTAAAAAAAAATTGAATTATATTAAAAAACATGTTATTCCAAATGTGTCAATAATAGGAAAAATAACAGTCTACATTCTAGGTTCTATTCAGTAATTATCTCTGTAGCGTGCATAGGGCCAAAAAATGGGAGGAGATTGTTATTTATAGGGTCCATTCAGCAACCTTTCAGAAACAAACCTGTCTGTTCTAGCAGCAGCTGAATTAGTTCATATGATGCAGAAAGTTGGAGAGGTTATTGTTTGTGCTGTTCGACAAATCTCTGTGATAAAGCTTGAAATTCTGTTTGAGGCAGTTGTGATCCTAACATTTGCGTTAAAAATTAAGAGAGGAGGCTCCTTGGTATACATTACCTGGGTAGATGCAAGAGCAATTGCTTTTGTTTCATGCAACAAGTAACCTGGATTACAACTTACTCTGGGAGGTAAAGAGGTTAGTGTGATATTAGGTGATTTTGTTTTATATTTTAGCAACCTTTTATGTTTTTGTTGACACCTAAAATATACATTGGAATGCATAGGGCATAAAAGGTATATGGTTACTTACTTAAAAGGTGTACAGTATATCGTAGTTCATTCTCTCCTTTTGTAGTTTCTGTATATATGTAAGATATGTTTTATGTATATGGTAAACAATTTTAAAACACCTAAAAAGTATATATTATTCTATATTTTGCTGTGCCTGTATAATTGAAATATTAACTTCAGGCATCAGTATTAGAATATTTGACCTTGAATCTTATTTAATAGTAATAATAATATTTATTTATATAGCACCAACATACAGCACTTTCTAAGGCAAAATCAGACATTATAGAATGTACAACTTATATAATGTGCTAAATGTAAACTTAAACAAGAGTATATGCATCTCCCTTAACTACTATTAATTAGAAATAATCTTAGACATTCACTGATACAATACTGGCATATTTACTGTATACATCATGTAGATGTTAAAAATTTGCCAATACGTAAAAATGTCAAAGTACCTTACAGAGTTACTGTCAATTACAACTTTTGACATGTTGCCCAGACATCAAATATTGTGATCAATTCTGAGACCCACTGGGGGAGATTTATCATAACCTGTGCAAAGATAAAGTTGCCCAGTTGCCCATAGCAACCAATCAGATTGCTTCTTTCATTTTGCAGAGGCCTTGTTAAAAATGAAAGAAGTGATCTGATTAGTTGCTATGAGCAACTTTTCCTCTGGACAGGTTTTGATTAATCTCCCCCACTGTGATTACAAGCCGAAGGGATTGCTTTGTAGGATGCTCCACTCACTGGACACTCTAGGAATTTCAAACCCGTGGGTTGTATGTGGTAGTTTTTTGCAAATATTGCACTAACAACAAAACATATACAAACCTGAAAAGTGACTGGCATTGTCACAAAATGTGTGTAAACATTAGTCCAGATTGATTATTGCAAATGTGTAAGAATTTTGACTTCACTTCTTCACTTCTGTTTATTACAAATTTTGGACAAATAATGAGTGGCTTGCAACACTATGCACCAAAAATGCAAGAATTTGAAATATTTATATACCGCAAAGCCACTGTGATAAATCTAGAGCATTCTAAAACTGTATGTTTACCTGTCTAAGAATTGCTGATATAATGCAGAGGATTACTTAAACTTCTGCTTTTGTAGGCTTACAGCTGGGGAATGTAAATGAGAAGAAAGGTGTAAATCACAGATTTTGAATCAGTATCTTTCAACTTAATTATGGGCAAAGGCTTGCTATTAAAATAAAAACAGCTAATACAATTAATACAATGGCACCCCGCAAGTCTCTAATGTCAGGTCACCCCCAATCACTTAGACAGCACACAGCTGCTGCCAATTATTGTGGAAGCAGCACTGTGATGTCAAATCTGCAGCACTGAGAAGAAGAGGAGAGTTGGCAGACACCAGCCTGCGGATGACTTGCTGGGACACAAGAGACTTGCTAGTAGCCAGAAAGGTACATGTAAGCTTTTTGTATTTCAATAGGGTGGTCTTACAGAGTGTTGCATCGAAAACTGATTCAATACTTGCTACAATTAACCTGAGGGTGCTCTAAGGCTACTTTTACACTGTGCAGTTTTGTTCCAGTTTTTGAGGCAGCTTTGAACCCAAAACCAAGTGTGGATCATAATAAATTATATAATATAAAGAACAGGTGCTCCTACTTTTCTTTTTTTCTATTTGAATTCATTCCACACTAGGAGTAGATTAGATGTAGCAGCTATTTTTTATATTTTTATATATATATATATATATATATATATATATATATATATATATATATATATATATTATAATTCACACCTGGTTTAGGCTTCAAATCTTGTGCAAAAACTGCAACAAACTGCACCATGTACACAAAACTGCAGCCTTAGACATTCAGGTTTTTGATGCAGTTTTGAAGCCAAAACCAGATATGGGTAATAATGAATTAGCTAATATAAAGAACATACGGTATGCTACTTTTACTCCTTTTTCCTTTTTCTGTTTTGTAAAGTTTCATGCGGATTTCTGTTTTGACAATAATTGTAGCATGTATAGAATTTGCCATTAGCTGTACTGCGAACCCAAACTGCATGCGGTTGTGATGCAGTTTGGCCTTTTATGAAGATTTCTGGTCATTTATTTTTACTTCTTTTCTGATGGTATAGATACAGCAGAAGTCAGTTTATTGTCAACTTACTATATCAATGCAAAATCAAAGATTACCATATTAAGTTATGTGCATTCAGTCAAGAACCCCAATATTTATATATATATATATCTATATATTAATTTTTACTGGAAAAAAACACCAGACCTTTCACAGAAAATTGACACATGACACAGGATCTATTGGAAAATAGATCCAGGGAACAGGGATGCCATCTGTCCCCACTTCTGTATGTCCTGGTGATATAGAACTTAATGGCCACTATAAGAGCAGACCCTGATATCTGCTGTGTGGTTATCATTGGTCAGGAATACAAAAGGTTCCACATTCACGGATGATTTTCCAGTTTACGTTTCTAATCCCCCAGTTTCTTTGCCTTCTTTGATGGTCCGCTTGTCTGATTTTGGCCGATAGTCCAACTTCTTCCAAAACGGAATATTTTGCTACCCGGACATACAGTGGACTTGTTCTGTTCCTCTTACCTGGCCGCCCCATGGTATCACATAATTAGGGACTAAAATCCTGTTTGACTTTTTGTATTTATTCAATGAAATTTTTTCTACTTGCTGGCCTGCTTCTGTATGGACCTTGCTTCTTGTGACCGTAGGGAACTCTTCTGGTTCGGTATGATCATATTCTCAAACTTACTTTGCTACCGTGGCTATTATAACTACTGCTAACAGTTCCCATTCATATTCTGCTGTATTCTGGCATGGCCTGCAGAGGTGCTTCAGCACGTTTGTGTGGTCCTCTTCCTGCCCCAAAATCAATAGGCACACCTTGATGAGGCATAAACATTCAGGTGGGAGTAAGACCGGTGATTGTATTATCTTGCCTGCACCTACACCCGAATACTTGACCTATTTCATAACACCATCTCTAAACTGTAGGTTTGCCTAGCACAAGACCTTTTCTCTTGGGCCCTATGCACTGTCCCTTGGACCTGGTCCCTCTCTATTCACTATTCTATTTCCTTCTTCACATGCTACACCTTGGCTGCATGCTTCTGCCACCTGGAAGCACCCTTGTTGATAAACTAGGGCCCCTCCTTCATATCTGAGATCATTCAGAGTCTCCTCTAGCTTGTCCTATTTTTGGGTCTTTTCCATCTTGCACTCTTCGCTTTCATCGTGTCCTGTCTGGAGGTGCTTTTAAGCCTCCGGCTCTCTAATCTCCCTCTCTGGCGCACCTTTAGAACCTTTGTTTGGCATCCTTGTACCCCTGGCACTACATTTTGACCATCTTAAGTTTTCTATTCTCCTTTTGCTTGCAGTCCCTTCCCACTCTTTGCCAGACATGGAAGCTGGAACTTGGCATGCAATTTTCTCCTAACCAATTACTAATCTGTAATTGCTACAAAAGCCCAAGATTCCTTATAAAATCCTGTCTGCTAAACAGTGGTTGGCGATGTGGGGGTGCCAGGGTACGAAGACACACATTTGGTGGGATTGCCCTCAACCCATGCTCTTTTAGGAAGCAGTTCTCAAAGTATTCACCGATGTTGCAAGTCTTTCATTCCCAATGGCACCTGAAGCAGTCTTCTGTTATATGTTTCCTTCGAGCCAAACTAAACAAAAAAATTCCTTATCCAGACATCTCCAGGTAGCTAAGACCATTATTCCTAAAAAATGAAAATCTCCAGATCCCCTCAACTTGGAGGAGTGGTCTGCCGAGATCATGCATATCCAGCATATGAAAGACTTTCTGAGGCTCTTGGTTTCCCCTAGTCATGTGGACCGCTATACTGCCACTTGGTGACCTTGGTTAGAATTCTCTTCTTCCAGTTACCGGATGCCGATCGGGCCGATGCCCTGCAGATCCCGCTGTCAACTTTGATCGCGACATCTAAAGGGTCTTTAGATGTCGCGATCAAAGTTGACAGCGGGATCTGATATTGGCAGTTAGCTCAGGGAACGTATCGGGGCATCCGCAGCGAAATCACGGATCCCGATCAGCTGAGTGGACAGCGGGAGGGTCCTTTCCTGCCTCCTTGCCATCTGATCGGTGCTCTGATGCTGCAGCCAGCCATGGCAGGCTAGAGCAGCAGAGCACCTATAACACTGATTAATGCTGAGCCAAAGATCAACATTGAACAATGTATGCAATCGCAATTTTGCATGTTCTAGCCCCCTATGGTGACTAAAACAAATAGTAACAAGTTTAAAAAAACAGAGTAAATGTAAATAAGCCCCTCCCCTAATAAAAGTTTGAATCACCCCATTTGTAAAATAAAATAATCAAAAATATACATAAACGCAGTATCGCCGCGTGCGTAAATGTCCCAACTATTAAAACATAATGTTAATTAATTTGCACAGTCAATGGCATACAGGTGAAAAAATACCAAATCCAATATTGCGCATTTTTGGTCACTTCATATACCATAAAAACATGTATAAAAAGCGATCAAGAAGTCCTATTTAAAAAAAAAAATGGTACCAATTAAAACTACAGATCACGGGCCAAAAAAATTTGCCTTCATACATCACCGTATGTGGAAAAATAATAAATGTATAGGGTTCAGAAGAGAACAATTTTAAGCATACTAATTTTGGTGCATGTATTACATTTTTTTTTAAAAGAGATAGTGTTCCTTGTGTAATTAGCAGACGCTTTCCTATTCACTTGTTTTAAAATGACCAACATAAATATGTTTATAATGTAATAGAAATATCAGCCACTAGGCGGCGCTGTTCTGGTCCCTGCTGCAATTAATACGGTGAGTTTGGTCTCCTCCCGGCCTGGCAGGAGACCAAACTCTAGAAGTGATTCTGGCTACACTGAGCTTGATTGACAGCTGCACAGAGCTTCAGTGAAAGCTGCACAGACTGAAAGCTGCACAGAGCCTCACTAAAGTTGCATAAAGCTTGAGGTCTTTTATTCATCACAACTCTGCAAAGATGTGAGGGCGGAAGTGGTCCCCCAGCAAGCTTCAGTGATGTTATGCCTGCTGGGGAACACCCACTTTCTCTTGCTAGGAGATTGCACTATGTGAGCAAGAAGAAAGGTAGGATAAAGTGTTTTAATGGATGGAGGGGTGTTAGGAGTAGTTAGGGAACATAGCCTGAGTTAGTTTAGAAAAGTTTATTTGGTGACAGGTACTCTTTAAAGTAGTAAAAATAAAATAAAATCTATATAAATTGTATCCTTGTAATCATATGGACCTACCGAAAAGTGCACTGCACAAAAAACGTAAACCCCAAAAGTTACTAAATGAAGTTTTTTTTATTATACCCCTCAAATAATATTTTAATGTCTTTACAAAGTGCAATTGGTGACACAAAAAACAAGCCCTTATATGGGTCTGTTGATTAAAAATTTAAAGCGTTATGAAAGTGCACAAACCAAAATTGGCCTGGTGCTTAAGGGCAAAATGTGCTTGGTCCTTAAGGGGTTAATTGTGACACATTTACAGGGCTAACCAACTTTCTGTGTGTCCTCTTTTGCTATGCTTGCTCTGCCTGACACACTGTGGACATGTCCTTCCCTAGCTATGGCATTTCTACTACAATTTATAATAATGGCAGATATCTTTTTCCATTACTTTTTTACATGGTGAGTGATAACTCTTTTGAAAGAGGTTCACCCACGCTATAAGCCTATATATTTAGCTTAGTGTGGGTGACCTAAAAACAGGTTCACGTACCTGAAAGATTGCATTTAATACTTAAGCACAGCTATAATACTTTGGAATATGACAAATAAAATCATAATATGCTTTTGAAAACTTAATTTTGGTGTTCCATCCTCATGTATATTGCTGAGATCCAGGATAACAGCCATGGCTCCATTATAAGCAGGTTAACATTAAAAAAAAACATTGCAATGCAGCATTAAATGCATTTTACTGGAAGCAGAAAATAGTTTCAAGATGTGTTGGTAGAGGTTATTACAACTAATAAAGGCCTATAGTGTGGTTGACCCTCCTTCAAAGGAGGTATCACTAACCCAAATCTGTGACGCTGTAACAGAGTTACTCCATTATTATTCACTCTTTTTTCTGGTGACGTAGCTCTTAGCAGCCAAGTGGAGAGACATGCCACCAAGCTTGCTGCTGAATTTGTGGCTGCACTGCTGAAAAGTTACTTGCAAGGATCTTGGAAGCCGCGCAGATGCAGCAGGAGCGGTGACATATTTCCCTGCTTGGCTATTGATGACAGAGAAGTCACCAGAAGGAGTGAATAAGAATGACAGGGTTGGTGGAAGGGGTGGAATGGCACCACGATCGTTACTAAAAGAGCAGAAGGAACTTGCCCATTGGTATTTTCTCTACATTTAGCATATCTTTATTTTACTTCATAATTCAGCAACAGCTTCACGGATTCAGGTGAGTGATAACTCTTTTGAAAGAGGTTCACCCACGCTAAGCCTATATATTTAGCTTAGTGTGGGTGACCTTCTTGTCACTGTCACTTTTAGTCACAAGCTTATTACTCTACAGTGGGAAAACTATTAGGAATATAGCTCACACACTAGTACTGGGTCACAGTAAATAGTACATAAAAAGGCCAGGCTTTATAAAGGGGCTGAACAGTGCAAGTATGTATATTTATTAAAGTAAATCACAGGTGTAGCCAATGTGTGAATTTAGATACAACAAATCTTAAGAAGTGAGTAAGTCTGTATGTACTTCTGACGAAGTTTCAGTGTGCTCCTGATAATATGGAGGATACTGTCCCAGGAACTTACCTCCCAAAACTGCATCTGGGCATTTGTGAGCTACTGGACAGTGTGAAGTGCTACTTGGCACCATCAGTTTCACTGAAATGTATTTCAGTTTTAATGAGGTTTGGGGAATGTGAGGGCCAGTCAATGGCTTCGACATATTTGCCATTCAGGAACTGCCTACACACTCTTGCCACATGAGGATCTGAGGAGGAAGGTAAGGGCCCTTCCTCCGTCCTCTCAGTTGATCGGGACCTCAAAATATTACCTCGGTGGTCCCGATCGGCTTCACTGAGCTACCGGCAGTAGATTTTTGGCATTTTAGATACAACAATTAACTTTGATCGCGGCTTCTAAAGCGTTAATTCCAGACATTGGCCCGATCTGCAATGTTCGGCATTAGCCACGGGTCCTGGCAGCTGCGATCAAATGGATATAAAGCAAGCTCAGCTCCTGAGCTCGCTTCATAGACCTGCCGCACAGCTGCGCCATAGTTTGCAATTAGCCAACTTGCTTGGTTCTGTAGATATCTCTTCTTATCTCTTGCTGACAGCTGGTAGTAATCCACCAGCTCTGCGCTTTAGAAGCAGTAGTGACATCACACCCTGTAGCCAGAGCTCCTGAGCTGAATGCACATCAGGCTTCTTGCTTGGGCTTCTCTCAGTACATTCATCATGTCTGACAGTTGCAGGCATAGGTCTTTAGCTTGGGAGCTGTCAGACACAGAAGCAAATAACCTGCCTCTAACATCAGTCCATTCACAATATTTGGAGTGTGAGTAGACAGCATCAGAGAGAGAGAGAAAGAGAGGTAATTAGGGGAGATAAGACAACCCATTTAATTTTGTTGTACCACTAATTTCATTTTAACCACATTGCTAATTTTTTTTTCTACAATTTAATAATTTTTTTTTTTAAACAAAAACAGAGAAACACAACCGCACATCCACAATTTGTATTTTAATTTACTTGCTTCTCAGCATAATTCCAAAAACTAACAGGTTGTTAGTATACATTTTGATCAAAAAGTACAAGCCCACTTGCCACATCAAGGCCACCCAGTCAGAGTGGGTCCCTAATCTAACACTGGCATAGTGCCGGGCGGCGACCACTGACTGCACGACACCAAGCCCACAGGGAGAAAGACTCAGTGGCCAGGAAGCCCCACTGCTGCTGCTCCAGGCCACCCCACCCCACAGACACAGCATCACAGCAACAAATGCCGCCACAGAGCCAGGGCCAGATTAAGGCTGCCTGGAAGATGGAGCACTTCATTATGTTGCCCCCCCACCGACAGTTCCCCCGCATTAGGTGCAGTATAGTTCCCCCACATTAGGTGCAGTATAGCTCCCCCACATTAGGGGCAGTATAGTCCCCCACATTAGGTGCAGTATAGTCCCCCACATTAGGTGCAGTATAGTCCCACCCCATTAGGTGCAGTATAGCTCTCCCACAGACATACAGCCTTCAGCCATATACAGTGTATGGCTGGAGGCTGTATGCCTGTTTGCCTCAGTGTTCCGACCACCACTCCTCTGGTCTGGGGACCCCGGGGACCAGGGTCACGATCTACTGCTATGGCCTATGGGCCATTGCAGTAGGAACCGGAGGAGCGGAGGTCGGAACACTGAGGCATACTGAGGCAAACAGGCATACATGGTCACTTACCATGCGCGAGTGTCCTCCTCGATGCTCCGCTCCACTCTGCTCTTCTTCTATGGGCGCACGCAGGGACGTCAGTGACGTCCCTGCGTGTGCTACCTCCTGGCAGCCCCTGCGTTTTTAACCTCTTAAGGACCCAGGACGTACGGGGACGTCCCCGCACCCTGGGCTTGCCGGGCAGAGATCGGAACCGGATGCCTGCTGAAATGCTTCAGCAGGCATCCAGGGCAAATGCCGAGAGGGGCCATGTAGGCCCCCCATGTCGGCCCTTGCGATCTGTGGCGATACCGGGCTGATCGGGTCTCTGGGACCCGACCACCCGGTAATTTCGCATGATCCCGGCTGTCACAGACAGCCAGGACCATGCTAAAGTATAGGAGCGAGGTGGCAAACCTGCCACCTCCTCCTATACCCTGCGATCCGTCGGTTAGTTAACCGACCAATCGCAGGAGGGGGGCGGTTACTTCCTCCCGTCCTGCCCAGCCCCTTGAAGTCCGGAGAGGACTTACCTCGTCCCTGAAGACCCGGATCCAGACGATGAAGACGGCGGCGGCGGCGACAGGTGAGTAGATCTTCAGCCGCGGTCGGGCCCTTTACAGCAATGCACGTCGCCGTAAAGTGACATGCATTGCTGTATTGGGACCCTGTAAACTACAACTCCCAGCATGCCCAGACAGCCCTTGGCGTCTGGGCATGCTGGGAGTTGCAGTTTTGCAACTTCTGGAGGTCCACAGTTTTTGGACCACTGTGCCCTTCCAGATGTTGCAAAACTACACATCTTCAGCATGCCCTTACTGTCCAGGCATGCTGGGAGTTGTAGTTCTGTAACATCTGGCCCTTCAGATGTTTCAGAACTACAACTCCCAGCATGCCTGGACAGTTTTGGCATACTGGGAGTTGTAGTTTTGCAACATCTGGAAGGGCACAGATTGGGAACCACTGTATTAGTGGTCTGCAAACTGTAGTCCTCCAGATGTTGCAAAACTACAACTCCAAGCATGCTGGGAGTTGTAGTTCGGCAACATCTGGCTCTAAAGATGTTGCCGAACTACTACTCCCAGCATGCCTGAGAATGTTTGGGAGTTGTGGTTTTGCAACAGCTGGAGGCACACTGGTTGGGAAACATTGTGTTTAACAGTGTTTACCAACCCGTGTGCCTCCAGCTGTTGCAAAACTATAACTACCAGCATGCATTGAGACTGTGCATGCTGGGAGTTGTAGTTTTGCAACAGCTGGAGGTCCCCCCCCCCCCCCTGTAAAAAGCCCCTCAAAATTTGTAACGCAATTTCTCCCGAGTACGGAGATACCACATATGTGGGCGCAAAGTGCTCTGGGGGCGCACAACAAGGCCCAGAAGGGAGAGTGCGTCATGTACATTTGAGGTGATTTGCACAGGGGTGGCTGATTGTTACAGCGGTTTTGACAAACGCAAAAAAAACAAAACCCCACATGTGACCCCATTTCGGAAACTACACCCCTCACGGAATGTAATGAGGGGTGCAGTGAGAATTTACACCCCACAGGTGTCTGATGGATCTTTGGAAGAGTGGGCTGTGCAAATTAAAAATGTTGTACAGCCCACTGTTCCAAAGATATGACAGACACCAGTGGGGGGTAAATGCTCACTTTACATCTTGTTACATTCCGCAAGGGGTCTAGTTTCCAAAATGGTATGCCATGTGGGGGTTATTTTGCTGTCCTGGCACCATATGGGCTTCCTAAATGCGACGTGCCCCCCGAGCAAAATTTGCTCTCAAAAAGCCAAATATGATTCCTTCTCTTCTGAGCATTGTAGTTCGCCCGTAGTGCACTTCAGGTCAACTTATGGGGTACCTCCATACTCAGAAGAGATGGGGTTACAAATTTTAGGGGGTATTTTCTGCTATTAACCCTTGCAAAAATGTGAAATTTGGGGGGGAAACACACCTTTTAGTGATTTTTTTTTTTTTACGTATGCAAAAGTCGTGAAACCCCTGTGGGGTATTAAGGCTCACTTTATTTCTTGTTACGTTCCACAAGGGGTCTAGTTTCCAAAATGGTATGCCATGTGTTTTTTTTTTTTGCTGTCCTGGCACCATAGGGGCTTCCTAAATGCGACATGCCCCCGAGCAAAATTTGCTCTCAAAAAGCCAAATATGACTCCTTCTCTTCTGAGCATTGTAGTTCACCCATAGTACACTTCAGGTCAACTTATGGGGTACCGCCATACTCAGAAGAGATGGGGTTACAATGTTTGGGGGGTATTTTCTGCTATTAACCCTTGCAAAAATGTGAAATTTGGGGGGAAACACACATTTTTGTGAAATTTTATTTTTATTTTTTTACATATGCAAAAGTCGTGAAACCCCTGTGGGGTATTAAGGCTCACTTTATTCCTTGTTACGTACCTCAAGGGGTCTAGTTTCCAAAATGGTATGCCATGTGGGGGATTTTTGCTGTTCTGGCACCATAGGGGCTTCCTAAATGCAACATGCCCCCCAAAAACCATTTAAAAAAAAACGTACTCTCCAAAATCCCCTTGTCGCTCCTTCGCTTCTGAGCCCTCTACTGCGCCCGCCGAACACTTTACATAGACATATGAGGTATGTGCTTACTCGAGAGAAATTGGGCTACAAATTGAAGTATACATTTTCTCCTTTTTCCCCTTGAAAAATACAAAAATTGGGTCTACAAGAACATGCAAGTGTAAAAAATGGAGATTGTGAATTTTCTCCTTCACTTTGCTGTTATTCCTGTGAAACATCTAAAGGGTTAAAACGCTGACTGAATGTCATTTTGAATACTTTGGGGGGTGCAGTTTTTATAATGGGGTCATTTGTTGGGTATTTCTAATATGAAGACCCTTCAAATCCACTTCAAACCTGAACTGGTCCCTGAAAAATTGTGAGTTTGGAAATTTTGTGAAAAATTGGAAAATTGCTGCTGAACTTTGAAGCCCCCTGGTGTCTTCCAAAAGTAAAAACACGTAAATTTTATGATGCAAACATAAAGTAGACATATTGTATATGTGAATAAAATTTTTTATTTTTTTTGGAATATCCATTTTCCTTACAAGCAGAGAGCTTCAAAGTTAGAAAAATGCAAAATTTTCAAATTTTTCATCAAATTTTGGGATTTTTCCCCAAGAAAGGATGCAAGATACCACAAAATTTTACCACTATGTTAAAGTAGAATATGTCACGAAAAAACAATCTCGGAATCAGAATGATAACTAAAAGCATTCCAGAGTTATTAATGTTTAAAGTGACAGT
Source organism: Hyla sarda (assembly GCF_029499605.1). Lineage (NCBI taxonomy): Eukaryota > Metazoa > Chordata > Amphibia > Anura > Hylidae > Hyla > Hyla sarda. The sequence continues at coordinate 324,855,522 of NC_079191.1, forward strand.
GGTCAGATGTGCAAAAAAATGGCCGGGTCCTGAGGTGTAAAATGGCTGGGTCCTTAAGGGGTTAAAGTTAACGCGGGGGCCGCCGCAGAGAGTTAACCGCCGGGATATCCTTGTGTCCTGAAAAGATTTTTTGGGACACAAGGATGTCCTGAATGTGACCCCTGCAGGCATGAAGCCTGGAGCAGGCGCTCCATGAGCGCCAATGATGATCCGGCCCTGCACAGAGCACCACACCAGTGTGAACACCTACCATATGCTTCCTGCTAGAGGGCTGGGAGAATGCTAGTAGGAAACCCATATGCAGTCTCCCAATTAAAAACGCCTGGGCCAAATGGGTGGAGTGAAGTGCTGTGTCAAAACATATGAAACCTGTGTGAGGGTTTGTTTTTTCAGGATAGGTTTACATTCTCAAAGTACCACTTTAACCCCTTAACGACGCAGGACGTATATTTACGTCCTGCGCCGGCTCCCGCGAGATGAAGCGGGATCGCGCCGTGATCCCGCATCATATCGCGTCGGTCCCGGCACTCATCAACGGCCGGGACCCGTGGCTAATACCACACATCGCCGATCACGGCCATGTGCGGTATTAACCCTTTAGAAGTGGCGGTCAAAGCTGACCGCCGCTTCTAAAGTAAAAGTGACCCGGCTGCTCAGTCGGGCTGTTCAGGTCCGCCGTGGTGAAATCGCAGCGTCCCGAACAGCTTACAGGACACCGGGAGGGCCCTTACCTGCCTCCTTGGTGTCCGATCGGCGAATGACTGCTCCGTGCCTGAGATCCAGGCAGGAGCAGTCAAGCACCGATAACACTGATCACATGCGTGTTAATACACGCCAGTGATCAGCATGAGAGATCAGTGTGTGCAGTGTTATAGGTCCCTATGGAACCTATAACAGTGCAAAAAAAAGTTTAAAAAAGTGTTAATAAAGGTCATTTAACCCCTTCCCTAATAAAAGTTTGAATCACCCCCCTTTTCCCATAAAAAAAATAAAACAGTGTAAAAAAATATAAAAATATGTGGTATCGCCGTGTGCGTAAATGTCCGAACTATAAAAATATATCATTAATTAAACCGCACGGTCAATGGCGTACGCGCGAAAAAATTCCAAAGTCAAAAAAGCGCATTTTTGGTCACTTTTTATACCATTAAAAAATTTATAAAAAGTGATCAAAAAGTCCGATCAAAACAAAAATCATACCGATAAAAACTTCAGATCACGGTGCAAAAAATGAGTCCTCATACCGCCCTGTACGTGCAAAAATAAAAAAGTTATAGGGGTTAGATGACATTTTTAAACGTATAAATTTTCCTGCATGTAGTCATGATTTTTTCCAGAAGTGCGACAAAATCAAACCTATATAAGTAGGGTATCATTTTAACCGTATGGACCTACAGAATAATGGTAAGGTGTAATTTTTACCAAAATATGCACTGTGTAGAAACGGAAGCCCCTAAAAGTTACAAAATGGCGTTTTTTCTTCAATTTTGTTGCACAATGATTTCTTTTTCCGTTTCGCCGTGCATTTTTGGGTAAAATGACTAATGTCACTGCAAAGTAGAATTGGCGACGCAAAAAATAAGCCATAATATGGATTTTTAGGTGGAAAATTGAAAGGGTTATGATTTTTAAAAGGTAAGGAGGAAAAAACGAAAGTGCAAAAACTGAAAAACCCTGAGTCCTTAAGGGGTTAGGTAACAAATATTTTTTTGATTGCTTGTTACTTTTATGTTTGGGAGGCAGGATGACAACAAAAAAAAAACATCAATTCTGGGATATGGGCACCATTTACCATTAGACTATGGCCATTCTACTGAAGTCCATGGACCTATCAGCAACATATTGGGCTGTACATCGGAATCCCTTTTTGATATATTGCTGACGTACAGTTCAAACCTGAGTGGGGTCTAAGGGAATAAGCTAATTGTAGTTTTTATGATTTTACACTTTATTACACTTTTCCCATATAAAATGGGATTTTATTAGGGTCCTGAAGGCTATGAAAACCTGTTGGCACTATATGATTTTATCATGGAAGGTATCCCCCTCTCTTTGTTTATGTTAAATATGCCATGGTGACTTTTAAGTTAAAAGGTACTGATTTTAATTAACCTAAGAAAATGCAAATCAGGTACTTTGGTAAGAATCTGTCAACTGCGTAAACTATTAAAAGAGCAGAGAATAAAAGAGCTTTAAGCCCTGGAGTCACATGATGCTTAGCTTTCCATGACTGTCATCAGACACATTGTACAGTGCATTTTTGTATTGGTGGATCTACTGTAGAGTGCATGGTTGTTTCCTATTCTGTGACTCAGGCATTAGTAGGGCAGAACACATGTTATCAGAGAATCGATCACCAATGCTTGGAATAGTATGTGGCATTATGATATCATGATGAAAATTATTCAGGCAGTACTGATGACTCTTTTACATGTACAAGTTACGGATTAGTGATGGCAGAGATATGGCTCTTTCTGGCTCTGTTACTCCAGATCACACTGGGAATTCTAAGCAACAGGATAAAACTAACCCTAAACAAGGAATAAATGGGCCGTCCAAACAACACAACACCTGGACTGAGGTTGGTGAGTAACTTAGACTAATGGCCACCATATAATTTTATGTCAGTGTAACACAGTAATTTTACATGTGTATTTGCTAACATTTTGAGGTGAACTCTTCTAGAAGCCATACTATTTGGTATTAGAACCAATCAAATACTTATGTAACATAGTAGACAATAATTGTTTGTGTTCTATACATGATTAAAACTTACATGATTGTGTGTGTGTTCACAATTGATGTGAGGATATAATTTAAAGGGGTACTCCGGCCCTAATACATCTTATCCCCCCGCAGCGCTTGAGGCTCCAAATATGTAGCGTGACAACCACGGGGCCAGAGTATCATGATGTCACACCTCGCCCCCTCAATACAAGTCTATGGGAGGGGGCAATGACAGATTGTGGGGGTCCCCAGCTGCGGGACCCCTGCGATCAGACATCTTAGATAGAGGATAAGATGTATTAGGGCCAGAGTACTCCTTTAAATGTGTATGATCCATATATCTGTCTTTCTATCTATTAGCTCTAAAAAATTGTCCCCAGATTATATCTCTGCTTATATCATTTTTATTTGCTCTCTAGGAATACAAGGGATGGTCAGAAAGTCTTTCATTGTCAATGATCTATAGATAACTGTTTTACTCTTACCTTATAATTGGTTTGAGGTTTCTGCTGACAGAGTTTGTTGGGCATCACAGAGCTGACCACATGTACTATGCTTTGTTTTGCTTTTTTGTCCTGAGAGAGTAAATTGATTGGGGCCTAGAGATAAAAGAGAAATGTGCAGTTACAAGAGTTTTCTACAGCAAGGGTCATGAGAGAGCAATAACAGTGAACTGGGTTCCGGTGACAGCAAATTGGCAATGAGAGACATGAATTACTTCAGATTTACACCGAGATAACATTTTACAAAAGATGTCTTTAAATTATATCAAGAACTTCTATGAAGGATGTGTGAGTATTAAGTGATAGCATAGCGTTCATATTGGCTTCTTCTGTACTGCACTTTAGTAGATGTCACAGTCAGAAATATAGACTAATTGCCACAGAAAATTGACTCCTACATTGTTCTGATCAAAAAGATAAAATTGTTACATTTAAGTATAATTAATTATAGAATTTTGGTAAAACTTATGAATATTTGTGTTAGGAAAGTGTATTGTGTTGGGGGTATGCGAGTTGGTCTTTTAGCTCTGTACTAATATTTTAACTAACTAGATAATTGTTTTCTTGAAGATAAAACTTGCTGTGCCATTCCAAAATAATGTGAAACAGCCCTCAGTTATTTATTTGCTAGGGTGTATCTGGAGATTTCTATCAACTGTATGTTAGCGATCAATGGCTTCAATGCTTTTCTACAATGCTGACATCTGTTTGATTTAATACAGTAAGCAATCGAGGCCTCCAGAGTCAGGCTGTTTACAGGAGCATACTGTGAACATTTTTCTAGCATCATTTCTATGTTGAATCTCGTCTATTTGTATTGTGCATGTCATTTTTATGCAACGAATGTATGTAAGTTATGTTTATTTTAATAATCAATTAGAATGTAATAAAAATAAAGAACATTACATGCTTCTGATATAATTACAAGATTACTTTAGAAAAACAATAACATTATTTATTTCTTTTAAGCTCAGACCTCCAACTGTGATCGGTCAGTTCCACACTCTTTTCTTTGGATCTGTGCGAATGTTTTTCCTTGGTGTCCTTGGTTTTGCTGTATATGGAAATGAGGCCTTGCATTTTAGCTGTGAGCCTGACAAGAGGGAAGTAAACCTCTTCTGCTACAACCAGTTTCGTCCGATAACGCCACAGGTAAGGCAAGATGGTTAATACTTATAAAACATCATATCAGTTGGCCATATATCCCTATAACCTCTTTAAAATGTTTCTTAAAATTAAGAAACAGCTATTTTGAAAAAGCATTTCCTTAACCAAAATAAATTCTATTCTTTTACAACACAATCAGGGGAGTAGGAACCCCCACAAATCTGGGGGGATAGCATTATAACTGGGGCGTATGAAAGGGGAGGGGCCAAAATGGATTGAATCACTCAATATTGCTTGGCGGTACCAAATTGAGCTTCATTTTTGCTTAATTTATATGTGCCCCTGTACAGTCATAATCTCCCCCACTGTAGCCAGTAATATGGCCCATGTACAGTCATAATGCCCACACTGTATCTACTATGCCCTCTGTACATGGTCATAATTCCCCCTGTGCAGTCGTTATGCCCACTCTGTTGCCGCTATGTCCCCTGTGCATTCGTTATGCCCCCACTGTATTTAATATGCCCTCTGTACACAGTCATAATGCCCCCTCTGTATCCTCTATGCCCCTGTACACAGTCATAATGCCCCCTCTGTAGCCAGTAATATGCCCTCTGTACTGCACAGTGGGCATTATGACTACAGAGGGGAATAGAGGCTACAGAGGGGGTCTTATGACTGTACAGAGGGCTCATTCTGTGTATAGGGGACATACTACTGGCTACAGAGGAGGCATAATGACTGCATAGGAGCCATAGTGGCTTCATAGGAGGCATTATGTCCCCCTCTGTATCCACTATAACCCCTGTAGAATCAAAATGCCCCCGATAGCTCCCCCTCTTTAGTCAGTAGCCAGATATTATATGCCCTCTCTATATTTATAATGACCTCTCAGAGACCCCAATCATGATGTAGATGTGGTGTACATTATTCACACAAGTACCTGCCTGTACACACACAACTCAATTCCTCCAAGGCACTTGTACAGGAACTTGCCACATTCTGCTGCTGAATGCTGCTGCCCAGTCCCGCCTTCTCTCGCATGTCCTTACAGGTCACATGATAAGAGGTCATGTAATCTGTTCTTCCTTCTCGGCGTCGACACTGCAGGATTCAATTGTACAGTCAGATGGTACAATGCCCCCATAGGTAGGTGTAGGCGCCCATATTGCCCCCATAGCTAGGTGTACCCCCCCATAGGTAGGTGTAGGCTCCCGGCTCCCATATTGCCCCCATAGGTCGAGGTAGTCCCCCATAGGTAGGGGTAGGCCCCCAGAGGTAGAGGTAGGCCTCCATAGGTAGATGTAGGCCCCCATAGGTTGGTGTAGGCCCTCATAGGTAGGTGTAGGTCCCCATATTGCCCCAATAGGTAGGCATAGGCCCCCACATTGCCCCCATAGGTAGGTGTAGGCTCCCATATTGTCCCCATAGGTAGGTGTAGGCCCCCATACTACATATTGCCCCCATAGGTAGATGTAGGCCCCCCATACTACATATTGCCCCATAGGTAGGTTTAGGTCTCCCTAGGTAGCTGTAGGCCCCCGTAGGTAGGTGTAGGCCCCCCTAGGTAGGTGTAGCCCCATATTACCCCCATAGGTAGGTATAGGCCCCCACATTGCCTCCATAGGTAGATGTAGGCCCCCATACTACATATTGCCCCCATGGGTAGGTTTAGACCGCCATAGGTAGGTGTAGGCCACCATAGGTAGGTGTGGGCCCCCATAGGTAGGTGAAGGCCCCCAGAGGTAGATGTAGGCTTTCATTTTGCCCCCCAAAGTAGATGTAGGCCCCCATAGGTAGATGTAGGCCCCATATTGCCCCCATAAGTACATGTAGACCCCATATTGCCCCCATAAGTAGATGTAGGCCCCCATAATCCCCACATAATTAGATGTAGGCCCCATAAGTAGATGTAGACCCTCATAGTGCCCCCATAAGTAGATGTAGGCTCCCATGGTGCCCCATAAGTAGATGTAGGCCCCCATATGTAGATGTAGGCCTCCATATTGCCCCCATAAGTAGATGAAGGCCCCCATAAGTAGATGTAGGCCCCCATAAGTAGATGTAGGCCCCCATATTTCCCCCATAGCTAGATGTAGGTCCCCAGTGCCACCATTGGTAGATATAGGCCCCCCAGTGCCCCCACTGGTAGGTGTAGGCCCCCAGTGCCCCCACTGGTAGGTGTAGGCCCCCAGTGCCCCCACACTGGTAGGTGTAGGCCCCCAGTGCCCCCATAGTTAGGTGTAGGCCCCCTATGCCCCCACAAACATACTGCCTCCAGCCATGTATACAATATGGCTGGAATATGGCTGCAGGCAGTATGTCTGTGTACTGACCCACCTCTGTGCTCCAATCTCACTGCTCCTTCGGTCTGGGACCTATGAGCTATAGCAGCAGGTCCCTGGACTGGAGGAGCAGTGAAGGCATTGTGCTGTGGCGGTATAATTACTTGGCCGGCTGCCTGTCTTCCTGCTTCGTGGCATTCCTTCTGCCCGGGCTCACACAGGCATGTAAGTGACGTGCCTGCGTGCACCGCCTACTGGCAGCCTCCATTCTTTTAAAGTAGCCGCACGCTCGTCCCGCGGCAGAAGGCTGGGACATCCCTGCATCTCCCTGACGCTGACTCCTTCTCCTCTCCCTTCCGTTCGCAATCTCAACTTTGCCTGCAGTCTCACTTTTTAAGTTGGGACTGCGGGCAAAACTGGGAGGGATTCGGTAATTATCGGTCCCCCCACATGATTTCCTGGGGGGATGTGTAAATAGCAAAGTGTCTTATAATTATACAATGTATTAAAAGGAACAATGTATTCAAAGTTTTGTTTGATGACAGGTACTCTTTAACCCCTTAAGGACCCAGAGTTTTTCCGTTGTTGCATTTTCGTTTTTTCCTCCTTACCTTTAAAAAATCATAACTCTTTCAATTTTTCACCTAAAAATACATATGATGGCTTATTTTTTGCGCCACCAATTATACTTTGTAATGATGTCAGTCATTTTACCCAAAAATCTACAGCGAAACAGAAAAAAAAATCATTGAGAGACAAAATTGAAAAGAAAAACGCCATTTTGTAATTTTGGGGGCTTCCGTTTCCACACAGTAAATTTTTCGGTACAAATGACACCTTCTCTTTATTCTGTAGGTCCATACGGTTAAATTGATACCCTAATTATGTAGGTTTGATTTTGTCGTACTTCTGGAAAAAATCTAAACTACATGCAGGAAAATGTATACGTATAAAATTGTCATCTTCAGACCCATATAACTTTTGATTTTTCCGCATATGGGGCGGTATGAGTGCTCATTTTTTGCGCCGTGATCTGAAGTTTTTAGCGGTACAATTTTTGCATTGATAGGACTTTTTGATCGCTTTTTATTCATTTTTTAATTATATAAAAAGTGACCAAAAATGCACTATTTTGGACTTTGGAATTTTTTTGTGCATACGCCATTGACCGTGCGGTTTAATTAATGATATATTTTTATAATTCGGACATTTCTGCACGCGGCGATACCACATATGTAGATTTTTATTTACACAGTTTTTTTAATGGGAAAAGGGGGGATGATTCAAACTTTTATTAGGGGAGGGGTTAAATGATATCTATTCAGTTTTTTTTCACTTTTACTATAACACTGCACACACTGATCTTTTACATTGATCAGTGGTTTCTCATAAGAAACCACTGATCGATGATTCTGCCGCTTGACTGCTCATGCCTGGATCTCAGGCACTGAGCAGTCATTCGGCGATCGGACAGCGAGGAGGCAGGTAGAGATCCTGCGGCTGTCATATAAGCTGTTCGGGATGCCGCGATTTCGCCATGGCGATCCCGAACAGCCCCTTGAGCTAACCGGCATGGGTTCACTTTCATTTTAGACGTGGCGTTCAACTTTGAACGCCGCTTCTAAAGGGTTAATAGCGCCCGGCACCGCGATCGATGCCACGTGCTATTAGCCACGGGTCCCAGCCGTTGTTAGAGGCCGGGCCCGACCCGCTATGGAACGGGAGCGGACTCAGGACGCACAGGTACGCCCTGGGTCCTTAACAGGCTAAAGGGGTACTCGGGTGGAAAACATTTTTTTTAAATCAACTGGTGCCAGAAATGACTGTTAATGACTTTTATTTAAAAAGTCCTTTTTTTCAGTACTTTTTAGCAGCTGTATGCTACAGAGGAAATTCTTTTCTTTTTGAATTTCTTTTTTGTCTTGTCCACAGTGCTCTCTGCTGACACCTGATGCCCCTATCAGGAACTGTCCAGAACAGGAGAAAATCCCCATAGCAAACCTATGCTGCTCTGGACAGTTCCTGACACGGACAGATGTGTCAGCAGAGAGCACTGTGGACAAGACATAAAAGTAATTAAAAAAGAAAATAATTTCCTCAGTAGCATACAGCTGCTAAGAAGTACTGGAAGTTAAAAATTTTTTTTTAAATATGAGTAATTTACAAATCTGTTTAAAGGGGTATTCCGGGCAAAAACATCTTATCCCCTATCCAAAGGATAGTAGATAAGATGTCTGATCGCGGGGGGCCCGCCGCTGGGATCCCCCGCGATCTCCCTGCAGCTGCCCGCATTCTATGCGTAGCTGCGACTGAAGTTTCGGAAACCTCTGGGCTTCCGAGACGGAGACATGATGTCACGCCACGCCCCCTCCATTCATGTCTATAAGAGGGGGCGATGCGCCCCCTCCCATAGAAATGAATGGAGGGGGCGTGGTGTGATGTCACATCCCCGTCTCCGAAGCCCGGAGGTTTCCAAAATTTCAGACGCAGCTACGCATAGAATGCGGGCTGCTGCAGGGAGATCGCGGGGGTAAGATGTTTTTGCCCGGAATAGCCCTTTAACTTTCTGGGGCCAGTTGATTTAAAAAAAAAAAAATGTTTTCCACTGGAGTACCCCTTTAAGTGCCTGGGAGAGATTTGGATCTCATGTAACTAGGTTGTAGAAGGTTGGTGTTGGGTTGATACATCTGCAGTATCTGACTCTCTATTTTTTTTTTTTTTTTTATGAAAAGCTGTTTTTTTTAAACAGGAAATATTATGCATAAAATATAGTAATGCTCATAGTTGCAGACTTCGCATTTGAACAGGTTGGCTTAGTTAGATGTTGAATGCCTTCTGATGGTTAAAACCAGCTGCAAAATCCCCCCCCCCCCCAAAAAAGCCCAACATCCATTAAAATTATCACAATATTACATCCTCCCATAATAATGTACTAAAATAAAATAAAAAGATTACATACAGAAAATAGAAACTGATTTAAAAAAAAGTACATGTTTCAGTATCTGCCTCTAATCAGTAAAAAACTATAAACAAAAAAAGTAGGCAACACATTTACTCACCTATTTTTCCTGCTTCTACCACACTAAGTTTCAGGACTCTGTTCACTTTCTGCTAAGGTCTCCTACCTCTAGACATATGCCTTTGTCACAGGATAATCAATGTTATTCATTAAACATTTCTCAGATTTTAATGCTATGCCTGATCAGTGAATTTTCTGCATTTAAGTGTTGCACATGGCAACAGAAGATGCTTATATAATACTAGTTATTATAAATCAGTAGCAGTCATTTTAAAAACACTACACCAGTGCCACCCCCAGGCCAGTCCAAAAAGTAATACTGTGAAGGGTCTGATGCCTGCTGGTAAATTATGAGCCATATTCTATTTCACACAGTTCTCAATGGTTTGTGTTTAAATTTTCCAAAACTGTACACAAATATTAGGGAAAGAGAGTTAAAGGGGTACTCCCGTAGAAAAATTTATTTTTTAAATCAACTGGTGCCAGAAAGTTAAACAGATTTGTAAATTACTTCTATTTAAAAATCTTAATCCTTCCAGTACTTTTTAGGGGCTGTATACTACAGAAGAAATGCTTTTCTTTTTGGATTTCTCTTATGTCACGACCACAGTGCTGCTCTGCTGTCCATTTTTGGAACTGTCCAGAGCAGGAGAAAATCCCCATAACAAACATATGCTGCTTTGGACAGTTCCTAAAATGGACAGCAGAGGTACTAGAAGGTGCAGGGTTTTTGGGAAAAAATACAATCCCAGATAAAGGACAGGATAGGAATAGAGCCGTACCTGATGGAGATGAGCAGCAGGGAATGCAATGGCATGTCCCTGCTTTGCGCTGTGACAGCGCTAGAAGATGAGACGATGAGCGGGCAGTAGGCGGGGGGGGGGGGGGGAATCATACATATACACATGGGAGAATAAAATGAATATACTTAAGGGGGAATGTGATTATACAGTAAGGAACACTGAAGTGTAAAAACCCAGCCGGGAGCCCTGAATGGCTCATCTGCACCGGCCATTCAGGGCTCCCGGCAAGGAATTTAAAAATGAAAGTAAAATACATTGTACATCGCAGGGAGCGCAGCATGCCATCCGCCCCCCTGTTTAATAACTTTTAATCGTATTGGGTCTGAGAAGTGAGACCTGGTGTGATCAATCCCTCAGCCCCTGTACTACAACCCCCATCATGGAACAGAGTCTGTTCCCTGATGGGGGTTGTTGTACAAACACTAATGTAACTTCCCTAGCCACCGACAGACTCCTGCAGCCGGGAATTACTACTTTCATCATGGAAATAAGTCTGTTCCATGATGGGAGTAGTAGTGGTCCCTCAGCACTGCAGGAGTCTGCTGATGTCACCTCTTCTGAACATGCTCAGAAGTAATAACGGATATTATAAACCAGGTGCAAACGGATGACATAAAGGCTCCTCCATTTGCCATATACTTCAATGTTAAAAATAACAGCCGTTAATTTACCTGTTTCTTGTGACGGAAGAAAAATTAGTGCATGTGCCGTTTTTTCTTCAGTCACAAATAACGTCTGTTGTTCATGTTATAACAGGTCATAATGGATAATCAAAAAATCCCATAGACTTTAATGGGATTTTGTAATGGCCGTGTAACATCCGTTTTTAAAGGACAACTGTAGTGGTACACTTTTATATATGCCCGTGCCCGGGCCTTAAAAATAAAATAAACTTCCCCGTCCCCAGGAAGTGGAATGACGTCAGCACTGCCGGACCGTGAGGCCTGTGCCGGACCAACGGGGGCTCGTAGGAAGGTATGTATGAGTTTATTTTGTTTATTTTTGAGGCCCGGGCACGGGCCACATTTTTTATTTGTTGCATTGTTAAAAATTAATTAGCTTACTTATAGTTTAAAGCACAGGTGTCAAACACAAGGCCCGCCAGACCTCGTCATGTGGCCCGCGTAGCCGCCGCCGGCCACCAGCCTTCACCAACGTCTGCCCTCTAGCGATCCTCCTTCGGTCCTCCTGGTCCTCCGACTCTATGGTTGTACGCACGGGACGTCAGTGATGTCCTGTGCGTACAACCATAGAGACGTGGGAGGACCAGGAGGACGGGAGGATCATCGCAGGAGGACTCTCTCCGGCCGGGGCCTGGTAAGTGACCGGCGGCGCGTTATCTTCTTCTCTTCAGCGTTCCGGTCACCGCTCGACCGGTCCTGGCACCTACTGCTATGGTTCATAGGCCATAGCAGTAGATTGTGACCCCGGGCCGGAGGAGTGGTGACCGGATCACAGTGGGGGCAGCACACAGACATACAGCCTCCAGCCATACACTGTATATGGCTGGAGGCTGTATGTCTGTGGGGAGGGAGGGGGTGGGGTGCTGCCACCTAATGTGGGGGGAAGTATACTGCCAACTAATGTGGGGGAACATGCTGCCAACTAATGTGGGGGAACATGCTGCCTACCTAATGTGGAGGGAACTATACTGCCTACCTAATGTGGGGGGAACTGTACTGCCAACCTAATGTGGGGGAACTATACTGCCAACCTAATGTGGGGGGAACTATACTGCCAACCTAATGTGGGGGGAACTATACTGCTAACCTAATGTGGGGGAAACTATACTGTCAACCTAATGTAGGGGAACATGCTGCCAACTAATGTGGGGGAACATGCTGCCTACCTAATGTGGGGGGAACTATACTGCCTACCTAATGTGGGGGGAACTATACTGCAAACCTAATGTGGGGGGAACTATACTGCCAACCTAATGTGGGGGGAACTATACTGCCAACCTAATGTGGGGGAACTATACTGCCAACCTAATGTGGGGGAACATGCTGCCAACTAATGTGGGGGAACATGCTGCCTACCTAATGTGGGGGGAACTATACTGCCTACCTAATGTGGGGGGAACTATACTGCCAACCTAATGTGGGGGAACATGCTGCCTACTAATGTGGGGGAACATGCTGCCTACCTAATGTGGGGAGAACTATACTGCCTACCTAATGTGGGGGGAACTATACTGCCAACCTAATGTGGGGGAACATGCTGCCTACTAATGTGGGGGAAACTACAAGGTACTGTACATTGCGGTAGGAGGGGTAGTCTTATATGGCGAGTATATCCCAAACTCTACATTTTAACTGTAAAAGTTGGGGGTCGTCTTATACACCCAGTCGTCTTATACGCCGGCATATACGGTATGTGGAGGGGGGGGGGGAGGGGTCCTACAGATACAACCGGCCCTTTGAGGGTGACCAAACTGCTGATGCGGTCCCCGATGAATTTGAGTTTGACACCCCTGGTTTAAAGGAAAAAACATATAAATACCATATATGCATAAAATTGAAAAAAAAAAACATACATATTTGTTCACAAATTGAAAGGGGGCTTCATTTTTTTGTTATAGGTGCAACAATCTGGTGGTGCTGAGCTGCAGCAGCATGCTTCCTTCCCTCAGTATCTTGCATCAGAATTAGGAATTAAAAACCAAGAATGTGCCCAAAGCGTAGAAGACCCACAGATTTCATTATACTTTTTCACTGTTGATATTCCTCTTCTGGTTTCGGTTTAGGAATAATGATACAAAACACACTAGTGTGAAAGTGCCTTTAACCCCTTAAGGATGCAGGGCATACATGTACGCCCTGTGCCTGCTCCCCTTCCATGACGCAGACTCAGGAGCTGAGCCTGCATCATAGAGGGGTGGTGATGCCCGGCATTAACACCTCAATGTCAAAGTTGATCGCAGCATCTAAAATAACATTAAAAGTCACGACAGCTCAGTGAAGCTGATCGGGATCACTGCAGTTTCCTGGTAAGCTGAGAGGATTGCAGGAGGGCCCTTACCTGCCTCCTTGCCTTCCGAACGGTGGCTCAATGCTCGAAGAAGCCTCAGCAGCCTGGAACAATCGAGCAACAATAACACTGATCAATGCTATAGCATAGAACAGTGTATGCAATCTAATGATTGCATGTTATAGTGTAAATAAAAAGTTTGAATAACCCCCTTTTTCCCATAGAAAAAATATGTAAACAAAAATAAACATGTGGTAGCACCACGTGCGTAAATGTCTGAACTATAAAAATATAATGTTAATTAAACCGTAAGGACAATGACGTATACATAAAAAAAAATTCAAGGTCAAGAATTCCGTATTTTTGGTCACTCTGTATACACTAAAAAAATTTTATAAAAAGCGATCAAAAAGTCCCATCAAAATAAAAATGGTACCGATAAATACTAGAGATCACAGCACAAAAAAATTAGCCCCCCACACATCCCTGTATACGGAAAAATAACAAGTTATAGGGGTCAGAAAAGAACACCACTCCATTTTTCTCTTAGGGCACAGTGTGTGGCAGGGATATATTCAGAGGGTACAGTGTGTGGCAGTATTATATTCAGGGGCCCAGTGTGTGATGGTAGTATATTCAGGAGCACAGTGTGTGGCAGTATATTCTGGGGCACAATGTGTGGCAGTATTATATTCTGGGGCACAGTGTGTTAGTATTATATGCTAGGGCCCAGTATGTGGCAGTATTATATTCAGGGGCACAGTGTGTGGCAATATTATATTCATAGTGCAAGGTGTGTGGCAGTAGTATATTCAGAGTACAATGTGTGTGGAGGTATTATATTCTTAGGCACAATGTGTGGCAGTATTATATTTTTAAGCACAGTGTGTGGCAGTATTATATTCTGGGGCACAGTGTGTGGCAGGATTATATTCAGGGGCACTGTGTGTGGCAGTATTATATATAGGGGCAGTGTGTGGTAGTATTATATTCAGGGTCACAGTGTGTGGCAGTATTATATTCAGGGGCACAGTGTGTGGCAGTATTATATTCATAGTGCAAGGTGTGTGGCAGGAGTATATTCTGAGTGCACTATGTGTGGCAGTATTATATTCTGAGGCACAGTGTGTGGCAGTATTATATTCTGGGGCACAGTGTGTGGCAGTATTATATTCATGGGCACAGTGTGTGGCAGTATTATATTCAGGGGAACAGTGTGTGGCAGTATTATATTCAGAGGGCACGGTGTCTGGCAGGGTTATATTATTATTATTGTTTTCATATAGAGGATCAGAATCTATTTGGGCATTAAATGGGCACTGTCAGATATAAAAAGCTTTGATATGTTATAAAGCATTGCAAAATATGCAAAACATGGAAAACAAATATGCAAAATATGGAAAACATTTTTTTTAATCAACTGGTGCCAGAAAGTTAAACAGATGTGTAAATTACTTCCATTAAAAAATCTTTACCCTTCCAGTACTTATTAGCAGCTGTATGCTAAAGGGGAAATTCTTTCTTTTTGAATTTCTTTTTTTGTCTTGCCCATAGTGCTCTCTGCTGACACCTGATGCCTGTATCAGGAACTGTCCAAAGCAGGAGAAAATCCCCATAGCAAACCTATGCTGCTCTGGACAGTTCCTGACACTGACAGAAGTGTCAGCAGAGAGCACGGTGGACAAGACAAAAAAGAAATTCAAAAAGAATAGAATTTCCTCTGTAGCATTCAGCTGCTAAAAAGTACTGGAAGGGTAAAGATTTTTTAATAGAAGTAAGTTACAAATCTTTCTGGCACCAGTTCATAAGAATAAATAAATAAATAAAAATCAACCTGAGTACCCCTTTAAGCTATAGTTTTTGGAGCACATTGTTACATCTTAAGCTATTTTTTTTTTTATCTTAAGGACATGCCCTCTTTTCAGACCCAGGGGAGAAATGTAAAAAAAAATTTGCATAAAACTCATTTGGGGAGATTTAACAAATCCTATGTAAAGTAAAGATTGACCAGTTGCCCATATCAACCAATCAGCATGCTTCTTTCATTAAAAAGAAAAATGAAAGAAGAAATCTGATTGGTTGCTATTGGCAACTGGTCAACTTTTCCTCAGAGATTTTGATAAATTTCCCCCATTGTGAATGTGCTGAAAGTCATGCATGAGTTTTGGCACAATTTGCACCAAAATTGCAGCAGAATTATGGCGCGTGTGCAATAGTAAATCTAGTGTAATGTGACTGTAATGCACTACACTGAAAAAACAAACCTTTATTTACAAAAGTGTAAATTGGCATCATTTGAAAGTTGTATTTTCCTTTTTGTCAAATATCAGATCAGAGCACAAAAGGTAAACCTGTTTGAGAGGTTTTACAGCATTATCCTGACTAGATCCAATTATTTTTGTTCAAAATATATGTACTTCAAATATTGCTTGACTCAAAAAAAAATAAAAGTCACTTTACAATTTTGATCCAAAGAAAAGCAACACCTCTGTTAATTGTATACTTAATTATAGCATTATTTTATATGTGTTTACTATAAGTAGAAAAGTAAAAATGCATCTTTTTTTTCTATAGGTATTTTGGGCCCTACAGCTTGTTACCGTGTTAGTTCCAGGAGCAGTTTTCCATCTCTATGCAGCCTGTAAAAGTATTGATCAAGAAGATATTCTCCAGAAGCCAGTGTACACAGTTTTTTATATAATATCTGTACTGTTAAGGATTACTTTGGAAGTAGTAGCCTTTTGGCTACAGAGTCATCTTTTTGGCTTTCAGGTGAATCCAATCTTTAAATGTGATGCAGGAAGCCTAGATAAAAAATATAATTTTACCAGATGCATGGTACCGGAACACTTTGAGAAAACAATCTTTCTAATTGCTATGTATACATTTACTGTAATTACAATGGTACTGTGTGTAGCTGAAATTTTTGAGATATTGTGTAGGCGTTTGGGATACTTAAACAATGAGTAACCTACCGCCTGTACCACATATTACATTTTTGGCACTTAATTAGGTAATGATGCCTAAAATTCAACAATGCATGACATTTCTGCAATTTTACTGCAGGAATTTATGTGCGCTATATGTATTGGTATGGCCAACATGTATTCGATTGTAAATACACAGCTCAAGAAAATAAAGGGAACCCCAACATAACACATCCTAGATCTGAATGAATGAACTAATCGTATAAAATACTTTCGTCTTTACATAGTTGAATGTGCCGACAACAAAATCACACAAAAATTATCAATGGAAATCAAATTTATTAACCCACGGAGGTCTGGATATGGAGTCACACTCAAAATCAAAATGGAAAACCCCACTACAGGCTGATCCAACTTTGATGTAATGTCCTTAAAACAAGTCAAAATGAGGCTCAGTAGTGTGTGTGGCCTCCATGTGCCAGTATGACCTCCCTACAACACCTGGGCATGCTCCTGATGAGGTGGCGGATGGTCTCCTAAAGGAAAGTCCTCCCAGACCTGGACTAAAGCATCCGCCAACTCCTGGACAAACAGTGGGGCAATGTGGCATTGGTGGAGCACGACATGATGTCCCAGATGTGCTCAATTGGATTAAGGTCTGGGGAACGGGCGGGCCAATCCATAGCATCAATGTCTTCTTCTTGCAGGAACTGCTGACACACTCCAGCCACATGAGGTCTAGCATTGTCTTGCATTAGGAGGAACCCAGGGCCAACCGCACAAGGGCAAACCGCACCAGCATATGGTCTAACAAGGGATTTGAGGATCTCATCTCGGTACCTAATGGCAGTCAGACTATCTCTGGCAACCACATGGAGGGCTGTGCGGCCCCCCCCCAAAGAAATGCAACCCCACACCATTACTGACCCACCGCCAAATCGGTCATGCTGGAGGATGTTGCAGGCAGCAGAATGTTCTCCTTGGTGTCTCCAGACTCTGTCACGTCTGTCACCGGCTTTCATCTGTGAAGAGCACAGGGCGCCAGTGGCGAATTTGCCAATCTTGGTGTTCTCTGGCAAATGCCAAACATCTTACACGGTGTTGGGCTGTAAGCACAACCCCCACCTGTGGATGTCGGGCCCTCATACCACCCTCATGGAGTCTGTTTCTGACCATTTGAGTTGACACATGCACATTTGTGGCCTGCTGGAGGTCATTTTGCAGGGCGCTGACAGTGCTCCTCCTTGCACAAAGGTGGAGATAGTGGTCCTGCTGCTGGGTTGTTGCCCTCCTACTGCCTCCTTCATGTCTCCTGATGTACTGGCCTGTCTCCTGGTAGCGCCTCCATGTTCTGGGAACTATGCTGACAGACCCAGCAAACCTTCTTGCCACAGCTTGCATTGATGTGCCATCCTGGATGAGCTGCACTACCTGAGCCACTTGTGTGGGTTGTAGACTCCATCTCATACTACCGCTAGAGTGAAAGCACCGCCAATACATCAGCCAGGAAGCATAGGAACTGAGAAGTGGTCTGTGGTCACCACCTGCAGAACCACTCCTTTATTGGGAGTGTCTTGCTAATTGCCTATAATTTCCACCTGTTGTCTGTTTCATTTGCACAACAGCATGGGAAATTGATTGTCAATCAGTGTTGCTTCCTGAGTGGACAGTGTGATTTCACAGAAGTGTGATTGACTTGGAGTTACATTGTGTTGTTTAAGTGTTCCCTTTATTTTTTGGAGCAGTGTATGTAAATATTCAGCTTAAATATACTGTACATATATATATATATATATATATATATATATATATATATATATTTATATATATATTGTGGCTGAAGGGTTGGTGGAAAAGTTCCAAGATTGATTTGCAAAGTACATTTTCAGGTGATGATAAAGTAGTATTAACATTTACATGACTCTTAGAAAGCAAAGGTTTATTGCTGTGATGAAATTGAGTTTAATTTTCTTTAGTTTACCAATAAGGTTGACCAGCAGAAATTGTTTCTTTCTGGCAAAAAAGTTGCTAAGAAGAACAATTCTCACCACTAATATTTTCTTTATTACATACTAAATTTGGTTTACAATCATCACAATAAATAAGCCAAAGGCTGTGCATTTAATATGTTTATAAAACTGAATGCATGCAGACAAATACTATTTTAGATTTTTTTCTATTTTACATATACATTTCCATGTAAATTGTTTATTTTCTTACCTAGCTGTTCACTTATAGAATGAAAGCCTGTTTACATAACAATATGTCAACCAAGTCAATGACACGTTCTCTATAATGTATATAGGATCACAGCCTGATTACATTTCATTTTAAACTTATAAATCTAGGCAGTAATGTCTGAAAGCATGAAAGCACTTGATACTAGAGTTTTTAACATAAAACACAACTTTTGCAGCAAATTATCATTATGAATTGACAACCAAAAAGCCAAGTATTGTGATTTTAAAAACATGAATGACTGATCCTTTTAGTTAAATAAGGATAATATGGTATGTTTTTCTATTTGTAACAGTCAAAGCTCAAACTGCATTGTCACTGATATCCTGCGTTACATTTGCTTCTTGTATTCCTGCATTTTATAAGGGCAAGTAAAGGCAAATGCTAAGCTAAAAATGCTTATAGTAGCCAAACATGAAAGTAGACTGCAGGCATAAGCTGATTAAACCAGGCCTTCGATGACTGCAGAATGCAGACTTTTATTAAGGTGCTCACACATCTTAGGTTATAATGAAAGCGGACTATTTTAACCAACTGATCATTTGTCGGGTAAAACTTAACAGTGAACAATTATTTAAGCAAATCAATAACAGACTGTCATTGACTGAAGAGAAGCAGTTTAAGAAATTTTAAGGCTATGTTCACACTACAGAACCTCCACACGGAAAATCTCTGTGCGGACATTCTGGAGACTGTGGGCACTGGCATTATATGCGCTAGGATTGCACAGGGATGCGTCTTTTTTATAGACGGCTATGCATTTCGTGTGGATTTCACAGAAAGAATGAACAGGTTCATTATTTCTGCAGACACAGAAAGCCGAATTACCGCCATGTGAACAGCGCAGCAGAATCCTGTTGAAATCAATGGGACTCTGCTGCTCCGGAATCTCCATGCAGATTAGAAAGCGGAATTCCGCACGGAAATTCCTAAATGTGAATAAAGCCTTAGACAATAGTTAAACAAAAGATTGTTAATTTGTGAATGCTCTTTCCTGGTCGATGCACACGTAGAGTATCATGCCCATATTTGATTTTCAGCTGTGTTCAGTCAATAAGTTTATATTGAAATCTGCAACATGAAATCTGCAGCTCCAAATCCCCCACATTAAATATGTTCAGGATACTGTACGTCTGAATACACCCTAAGGAAAAAAAAATTCTCAAAAGAGAATTCCTAGAAAGATTGTTTGTCCTTCCAACGACTTTAGAGGCCAATATGGACAAAATGTGTATGACTATGTCTGTGAAATGATTATTCATCAGATGATTGTTTGTTCAAGGGTTGTTTAACCATTAACCTTATTTAATCTAAATATAGCCACCTTTAGTCAAACAATAAAAGTGATAGTAAAAAGTAACAAAGGTGTTAAACTGGTCATCCACTAGATGGATCCTATAGTTGGAAAGTCATTCTTGCCAAATGAAAGATCTGCAAGCCATCAATGAAATATCAGATTATAATATTGGTCATAGCAACAAAAAAATTGTTTAACCAATTGCGGTGACATCCAAAATGTTAACCTTCACAGATTACTCATAAAAGACATAACATTTAGAAATATGACATCTGAAATCACTAATATATGAAGTTTTCCATGATTCCAAATTAATAGGTCAGTGTGAGAACAAGTGGGGGTTTGGTGCAGCCAAATACAGTGTTTTATGTTTGTTTGTCTGTTCTGACCAGCATATATTCTATGTGCTATCTTAATGCACAACATTTTATTTACGTTAATTTCAATTTATTAATGCTGTGATAAGTAAACATAACAAATATTATTTTAGTGAATTATTAAAACTGTAGTTGTAAGCTAACCACAGTCAAATTTCTTATGTGGCCAAACAATGGAAACCATTTTGTTTATGTGGTAGAGGTAAAAAAAAAAAAAAAGTAATTATCAATTAACAAGAATTAACCTAATTGATTAGTGTTTGAGTTTATGTCTCAGCTCAGTTAATTTTGACAACCAGCTTTCTAACAGACATCTTGCCTTTATTATTTATTGTTCTTTGATGATTTACATTTTATATGAATAGATTTTAATGTCTAGTTCTGTAACCTTCAGGACTCATCAAATATCCATCCAACTTATTAAAAACAAAAGGGCACATCTCTTGTTTCAAAAACTAGTTTTTAAAAACTGCTGTTGTTTCACGTTTTAACCTCAGGAACAGTCTTTATATATAAATATTTTTTGTAATGTAAAAATGTTTTGTTTTATACTTTCAAATGTCTTGGGATTTTTTTTTATGTAAATGTAACATATTGTATGCAAAAATAAATGCAAATATTTATAATTTTGAATATTTCTGAAGCTGTGTAGAAACATTCTATTATTTAATTATTACTTATGACTCAAGTGAAATAAAAACATCTAAAACAAAAGAGTGAAACTTAAAATCTATCAGGCAAAACCAATAGGAATCTGTATTTTATACAATCTAAATACTTCTGCTATTTAAACTTATTAATCAGAAATAATGCTTGTAGGTTAAATTCTGGCAGTAAAGCTATTTAGAAAGTCAAGTAAATGCTGAAAGTGACTTTTTTTCTTAATTCTCCATAACATTATAATTATCATTAACAGGACAACAAGGTATAGCAAGAACAAACATTGGAGAAGATTTATCAAAATGAGGGCAAAGGAAAAGAAAGTCATATGCCCATAGCAGTTGTAACATACTTACAAATGTTGATCTGCTGTGTGGCTTGGGGCCAAACTTAAGAGTGAAGTCTACAGTGGGGATCAAAAGTTTGGGCACCCCAGGTAAAAATTTGTATTAATGTGAATAAAGAAGCCAAGGAAAGATGGAAAAATCTCCAAAAGGCATCAAATTACAGATTAGACATTCTTATAATATGTCAACAAAAGTTAGATTTTATTTCCATAATTTACACTTTTAAAATAACAGAAACCAAAAAAATGTCGTCTGCAAATGTTTGGGCACCCTGCAGAATTTATAGCATGCATTGCCCCCTTTGCAAAGCTGAGACCTGCCAGTGTCATGGATTGTTCTCAATCATCATCTGGGAAGACCAGGTGATGTCAATCTCAAAGGTTTTAACCCCTTAAGGACCGGGGTTTTTTCCGTTTTTGCACTTTCATTTTTTGCTCCTTGCCTTTAAAAAATCATAACTCTTTCAATTTTGCACCTAAAAATCCATATGATGGCTTATTTTTTTGCGCCACCAATTCTACTTTGTAATGACGTCAGTCATTTTGCCCAAAAATCTACGGTGAAACGGAAAAAAAAAATCATTGTGAGACAAAATTGAAAAAAAACCTCAGTTTTGTCAATTTTGGGGGCTTCCGTTTCTACGTAGTACATTTTTCGGTAAAAATTACAACTTAGCTTTATTCTGTAGGTTCATGCGATTAAAATCATACCCTACTTACCGTATATACTCGAGTATAAGCCGAGTTTTTCAGCACGATTTTTCGTGCTGAAAACACCCCCCTCGGCTTATACTCGAGTGAACTCCCCCACCCGCAGTGGTTTTCAACCTGCGGACTTCCAGAGGTTTCAAAACTACAACTCCCAGCAAGCCCGGGCAGCCATCGGCTGTCCGGGCTTGCTGGGAGTTGTAGTTTTGAAACCTCCGGAGGTCCGCAGGTTGAAGACCACTGCGGCCTTCAACGTCATCCAGCCCCCTCTCACCCCCCTTTAATTCTGAGTACTCACCTCCGCTCGGCGCTGGTCCGGTCCTGCAGGGCTGTCCGGTGAGGAGGTCGTCCGGTGGGATAGTGGTTCCGGGCTGCTATCTTCACCGGGGAGGCCTCTTCTAAGCGCTTCGGGCCCGGCCTCAGAATAGTCACGTTGCCTTGACAACGACGCAGATGCGTCGTTGTCAAGGCAACGGCTCTATTCCGGGCCGGAAGCGCGGAGAAGAGGCGCCCCCGGTGAAGATAGCAGCCCGGACCACCTCCTCACCGGACCACCTCCTTACCGGACCACCTCCTTACCGGACAGCCCTGCAGGACCGGACCAGCGCCGAGCGGAGGTGAGTACTCAGAACTAAAGGGGGTGAGAGGGGGGCTGGATGATGTTGAAGGCCGCAGTGGTCTTCAACCTGCGGACCTCCGGAGGTTTCAAAACTACAACTCCCAGCAAGCCCGGACAGCCGATGGCTGCCCGGGCTTGCTGGGAGTTGTAGTTTTGAAACCTCTGGAGGTCCGCATGTTGAAGGCCGCAGTGGTCTTCAACCTGCGGACCTCCGGAGGTTTCAAAACTACAACTCCCAGCAAGCCCGGACAGCCGATGATGATGAAGGGGGGGGGGTGTGTGGGATGATTACAAGGGGATGATGAAGGGGGGATGTGTGGGATGATAAGGGGATGTGTGGGATGATGACAAGGGGATGATGAAGGGGGGATGTGTGGGATGATGACAAGGGGATGATGAAGGGGGGATGTGTGGGATGATAAGGGGATGTGTGGGATGATGACAAGGGGATGATGAAGGGGGGATGTGTGGGATGATGACAAGGGGATGATGACAAGGGGATGATGAGGATGTTAATGACGGGTCTGGATGATGACAGGGGGGGATGAGGTATTTCCCACCCTAGGCTTATACTCGAGTCAATAACTTTTCCTGGGATTTTGGGTTGAAATTAGGGGTCTCGGCTTATACTCGGGTCGGCTTATACTCGAGTATATACGGTATATAGGTTTGATTTTGTCGTACTTCTGGAAAAAATCATAACTTCATGCAGGAAAATGAATACGTTTAAAATTGTCATCTTCTGACCACTATAACTTTTTTTTGCGCCGTGATCTGAAGTTTTTAACTTTTTATTCATTTTTTCATGATATGAAAAGTGACCAAAAATGCACTATTTTGGACTTTGGAATTTTTTTGCGCGTATACCATTGACCGTGCGGTTTAATTAACGATATATTTTTATAATTTGGACATTTCCGCATGCGGCGATACCATATATGTTTATTTTTATTTTTACTGTGTTTTTTTTTAATGGGAAAAGGGGGGTGATTTAAACTTTTAATAGGGGAGGGGTTAGATGATCTTTATTCACTTTTTTTTTTCCACTTTTTTTTTTGCAGTGTTATAGCTCCCACAGGGACCTATAACACTGCACACACTGATCTTTTACATTGATCACTGGTTTCTCATAGGAAACCAGTGATCGATGATTCTGCCGCTTGACTGCTCATGCCTGGATCTCAGGCCTGAGCAGTCATTCGGCGATCGGACAGCGAGGAGGCAGGTAGGGACCCTCTGGCTGTCCTGTAAGCTGTTCGGGATGCCGTGATTTTGCTGCGGCTATCACGAACAGCTCACTGAGCTAACCAGCACTTTTTACTTTCACTTTTAGCCACGTGGCTCAGCTTTGAGCGTGCGGCTAAAGGGTTATTAGCGCGCGGCACCACGATCAGTGCCGCGCTATTAGCTGTGGGTCCTGGCTTCACTATGACCCTCCCCGTACTTATTAGCTGCGGTATAAAACAGAGACATTTGTGAATTTATTCATTTGTGAACTGATTTATTCATTTGTGAACTGACAACAGTGCTCTCTGCTGACACCTCTGTCCATGTCAGGAACTGTCCAGTTAGAATAATATCCCTATAGAAAACCCCTCCTGCTCTGGACAATTCCACATGGACAGAGGTGTCAGCAGAGAGCACTGTTGTCAGGCTGGAAAGAACTTCACAAATTTCTCTGTGGTATATATGTAGTATGCAGGTATATATGTAGTATGCAGCAGCTGATAAGTACTAGAAGGATTAAGATTTTTAAATAGAAGTGATTTACAAATCTGTTTAACTTTCTGGCACCAGTTTGACTTGAAATTTTTTTTCCCCCCACCGGAGTTCCCCTTTAAGCCCATCCTGCCCTTGGACATATGCATACATCCAAGTGGCTAGCTAGTTAGCACAACTGGACGTATGCATACATCCTAGCAATTTCCTTCACAGCGCGGTGCGTTGCAGGAGATCACCGGCAAGACCCGGCTGCCCACCGCAGCTACAGAGACCGAGATCACGCTGGTCTCACCAGCATTAACCTCATAGATGCCGTAATCAGTCCTGATCACAGAATCTGTGGGTTTGACAAGGGGAGAGGGCTCCCCCTGTCCACCAACCGCTATCCCGCAATGCGACCGCAGGATTCTGTTGGTTGCCATGGCAGCAGGAGGCCATCTGATGGCCTCCTGTCTGCCTAGTACGGCAGCCTGTGAGGTCCAGCCATAGACTGGATCGCACAGACTGTTTGTCACGATGCCGGCTGGCAGGAGGTGGATCCTCTGTGCCAGAGAGGGATTGGCGTGGACCGTGCTAGTGGACCGGTTCTAAGTCACTACTGGTATTCACCAGAGCCCGCCGCAAAGCGGGATGGTCTTGCTGCGGCGGTAGTGACCAGGTCGTATCCACTAGCAACGGCTCAACCTCTCTGACTGCTGAAGATAGGCGCGGTACAAGGGAGTAGACAGAAGCAAGGTCGGACGTAGCAGAAGGTCGGGGCAGGCAGCAAGGATCGTAGTCAGGGGGAACGGCAGGAGGTCTGGAACACAGGCTAGGAACACACAAGGGAACGCTTTCACTGGCACAATGGCAACAAGATCCGGCGAGGGAGTGCAGGGGAAGTGAGGTATACATAGGGAGTGCACAGGTGAACACACTGATTAGAACCACTGCGCCAATCAGCGGCGCAGTGGCCCTTTAAATCGCAGAGACCCGGCGCGCGCGCGCCCTAGGGAGCGGGGCCGCGCGCGCCGGGACAGGACCGACGGAGAGCGAGTCAGGTACGGGAGCCGGGGTGCGCATCGCGAGCGGGCGCCACCCGCATCGCGAATCGCATCCCGGCTGGAGGCGGTATCGCAGTGCACCCGGTCAGTGGAACTGACCGGGGCGCTGCGGGAGCGAGAGTGTAGCGAGCGCTCCGGGGAGGAGCGGGGACCCGGAGCGCTCGGCGTAACAGTACCCCCCCCCCCCCTTGGGTCTCCCCCTCTTCTTGGAGCCTGAGAACCTGAGGACCAGATTTTTATCTAGGATATTATCCTCAGGTTCCCAGGATCTCTCTTCAGGACCACAGCCCTCCCAGTCAACCAAAAAGAAGGTTTTTCCTCTGACCTTTTTGGAGGCCAGTATCTCCTTTACAGGAAAGATGTCTGAAGAACCGGAGACAGGAGTGGGAGAGATAAGTTTAGGAGAGAAACGGTTGATGATGAGTGGTTTAAGAAGAGAAACGTGAAAGGCATTAGGAATACGAAGAGAAGGAGGGAGAAGAAGTTTATAAGAGACAGGATTAATCTGGCACAAAATTTTGAAAGGACCAAGATAGCGTGGTCCCAATTTGTAGCTGGGAACACGGAAGCGGACATATTTAGCGGAGAGCCATACCTTGTCTCCGGGAGAAAAAATGGGGGGAGCTCTTCTTTTCTTATCAGCAAACTTCTTCATGCGTGATGAAGCCTGTAAGAGAGAATTTTGGGTCTCTTTCCATATGGTGGAAAGATCACGAGTTATTTCATCCACAGCGGGTACACCAGAGGGCAAGGGAGTAGGGAGGGGGGGAAGAGGGTGACGGCCGTACACCACGAAAAATGGGGATTTGGAAGAAGATTCAGAAACTCTGAAGTTATACGAGAATTCGGCCCATGGTAGAAGATCTGCCCAGTCATCCTGGCGGGAGGAAACAAAATGCCGTAAATAATCACCCAGGACCTGGTTAATTCTTTCTACTTGCCCATTGGATTGAGGATGATAAGCAGAAGAAAAGTTTAATTTAATCTTGAGTTGTTTACAGAGAGCCCTCCAGAATTTAGACACGAATTGGACGCCTCTATCCGAGACGATCTGCGTGGGCAACCCGTGAAGACGAAAAATGTGTACAAAAAATTGTTTTGCCAACTGAGGCGCAGAAGGAAGACCAGGAAGAGGGATGAAATGTGCCATCTTGGAGAATCGATCATCGACCACCCAAACAACAGTGTTGCCACGGGATGAGGGTAAGTCTGTAATAAAGTCCATACCAATCAGAGACCAAGGCTGTTCGGGAACAGGCAGAGGATGAAGAAGACCAGCGGGCTTCTGGCGAGGAGTCTTATCCCGGGCACAGACAGTGCAGGCTCGCACAAAATCCACAACATCCGTCTCCAGAGTCGGCCACCAATAGAAACGAGAGATGAGTTGCACGGATTTCTTGATGCCCGCATGACCTGCGAGATGGGAGGAGTGACCCCATTTGAGGATTCCAAGGCGTTGGCGTGGAGAGACGAAGGTCTTCCCTGGAGGAGTTTGCCTGATGGAGGCTGGAGAAGTGGAGATCAGGCAGTCAGGAGGAATGATGTGTTGCGGAGAGAGCTCTACTTCCGAGGCATCCGAGGAACGAGAGAGAGCATCGGCCCTAATGTTCTTATCGGCAGGCCGAAAGTGAATTTCAAAATTAAATCGGGCAAAGAACAGAGACCACCTGGCCTGGCGAGGATTCAGCCGTTGGGCAGACTGGAGATAGGAGAGGTTCTTGTGATCGGTGTAAATAATAACTGGAAATCTTGATCCCTCCAGCAGATGCCTCCATTCCTCAAGTGCTAATTTAATGGCTAGTAGCTCTCGATCCCCGATGGAGTAGTTCCACTCCGCCGGAGAGAAGGTCCTAGAAAAAAACCCACAAGTAACAGCATGCCCGGAAGAATTTTTTTGTAGAAGGACCGCTCCAGCTCCTACTGAGGAGGCATCAACCTCCAATAGGAAGGGTTTAGATGGGTCAGGTCTGGAGAGCACGGGAGCTGAAGAAAAGGCAGACTTGAGCTGTTTAAAGGCGTCTTCCGCTTGAGGAGGCCATGACTTAGGATTGGCATTCTTTTTGGTTAAAGCCACGATAGGAGCCACAATGGTGGAAAAATGTGGAATAAATTGTCTGTAATAATTGGCGAACCCCAAAAAACGTTGGATAGCACGGAGTCCGGAGGGGCGTGGCCAATCTAAGACGGCAGAGAGTTTGTCTGGATCCATTTGTAGTCCCTGGCCAGAGACCAAGTATCCTAGGAAAGGAAGAGATTGACATTCAAACAGACATTTCTCCATTTTGGCATAAAGTTGATTGTCACGAAGTCTCTGAAGAACCATGCGGACATGCTGGCGGTGTTCTTCTAGGTTGGCAGAAAAAATCAGGATATCGTCCAGATACACAACAACACAGGAATATAAGAGATCACGAAAAATTTCATTAACAAAGTCTTGGAAGACGGCAGGGGCGTTGCACAGGCCAAAGGGCATGACCAGATACTCAAAGTGTCCATCTCTAGTGTTAAATGCCATTTTCCATTCATCCCCCTCTCTGATGCGGATGAGATTATAAGCACCTCTTAAGTCCAGTTTGGTAAAGATGTGGGCACCTTGGAGGCGATCAAAGAGTTCAGAGATGAGAGGTAGAGGGTAGCGGTTCTTTACCGTGATTTTATTAAGACCGCGGTAGTCAATGCAAGGACGTAGGGAGCCATCTTTTTTGGACACAAAGAAAAATCCGGCTCCGGCAGGAGAGGAGGATTTGCGGATAAAGCCGTTTTTTAAATTTTCCTGGATGTACTCAGACATAGCAAGAGTCTCTGGGGCAGAGAGAGGATAAATTCTGCCCCGGGGTGGAGTAGTGCCCGGGAGGAGGTCAATAGGACAGTCATAAGGCCTGTGAGGAGGTAGAGTCTCAGCTTGTTTTTTGCAAAAAACATCCGCAAAGTCCATATAGGCCTTAGGGAGACCGGTTACAGGGGGAACCACAGGGTCACGGCAAGGAGTACTGGTAACCGGTTTAAGGCAGTCCTTGAAACAAGAGGGACCCCAACTCTTGATCTCCCCTGTGGACCAATCCAGGGTTGGGGAATGGTGTTGAAGCCAGGGTAGTCCAAGGAGAATTTCGGAAGTGCAATTGGAGAGGACCAAAAACTCAATTTTTTCGTGGTGAGGTCCGATGCACATTAGGAGGGGTTCCGTGCGGTAACGCACGGCACAGTCCAATCTTTCATTGTTAACGCAATTGATGTAGAGAGGTCTGGCGAGACTGGTCACTGGGATGTTGAACCTGTTGATGAGAGAGGCCAAAATAAAGTTTCCTGCAGATCCGGAGTCCAAGAAGGCCTTAGTGGAGAAGGAGAAGGTAGAGGCAGATATCCGCACAGGCACAGTAAGACGTGGAGAAGCAGAGTTGACATCAAGGACTGTTTCACCTTTGTGCGGAGTCAGCGTACGTCTTTCCAGGCGGGGAGGACGGATAGGACAATCCTTCAGGAAGTGTTCGGTACCGGCACAGTACAGGCAGAGATTCTCCATGTGGCGTCGTGTCCTCTCTTGAGGTGTCAGGCGAGACCGGTCAACTTGCATAGCCTCCACGGCGGGAGGCACAGGAACGGATTGCAGAGGACCAGAGGAGAGAGGAGCCGGGGAGAAAAAACGCCTCGTGCGAACAAAGTCCATATCCTGGCGGAGCTCCTGACGCCTTTCGGAAAAACGCATGTCAATGCGAGTGGCTAGATGAATGAGTTCATGTAGGTTAGCAGGAATTTCTCGTGCGGCCAGAACATCTTTAATGTTGCTGGATAGGCCTTTTTTAAAGGTCGCGCAGAGGGCCTCATTATTCCAGGAAAGTTCTGAAGCAAGAGTACGGAATTGCACGGCATACTCGCCAACGGAAGAATTACCCTGGACCAGGTTCAGCAGGGCAGTCTCAGCAGAAGAGGCTCGGGCAGGTTCCTCAAAGACACTT
Organism: Hyla sarda; assembly: GCF_029499605.1. NCBI lineage: Eukaryota > Metazoa > Chordata > Amphibia > Anura > Hylidae > Hyla > Hyla sarda. The sequence continues at coordinate 324,884,826 of NC_079191.1, forward strand.
CGAATTTCCGAGAAGAAGGAGTGTACAGAGGCAGTGACGGGGTCATTGCGGTCCCAGAGCGGTGTGGCCCATGACAGAGCTTTTCCAGACAGAAGGCTGACTACGAAAGCCACCTTAGACCTTTCAGTAGGAAACTGGTCCGACATCATCTCCAAGTGCAGGGAACATTGTGAAAGAAAGCCACGGCAAAACTTAGAGTCCCCATCAAATTTATCCGGCAAGGATAGTCGTAGGCCTGAGGCGGCCACTCGCTGCGGAGGAGGTGTAGGAGCTGGCGGAGGAGATGATTGCTGAAGCTGTGGTAGTAGCTGCTGTAGCATCACGGTCAGTTGAGACAGCTGGTGGCCTTGTTGCGCTATCTGTTGTGACTGCTGGGCGACCACCGTGGTGAGGTCGGCGACAACTGGCAGAGGAACTTCAGCGGGATCCATGGCCGGATCTACTGTCACGATGCCGGCTGGCAGGAGGTGGATCCTCTGTGCCAGAGAGGGATTGGCGTGGACCGTGCTAGTGGACCGGTTCTAAGTCACTACTGGTATTCACCAGAGCCCGCCGCAAAGCGGGATGGTCTTGCTGCGGCGGTAGTGACCAGGTCGTATCCACTAGCAACGGCTCAACCTCTCTGACTGCTGAAGATAGGCGCGGTACAAGGGAGTAGACAGAAGCAAGGTCGGACGTAGCAGAAGGTCGGGGCAGGCAGCAAGGATCGTAGTCAGGGGCAACGGCAGGAGGTCTGGAACACAGGCTAGGAACACACAAGGGAACGCTTTCACTGGCACAATGGCAACAAGATCCGGCGAGGGAGTGCAGGGGAAGTGAGGTATACATAGGGAGTGCACAGGTGAACACACTGATTAGAACCACTGCGCCAATCAGCGGCGCAGTGGCCCTTTAAATCGCAGAGACCCGGCGCGCGCGCGCCCTAGGGAGCGGGGCCGCGCGCGCCGGGACAGGACCGACGGAGAGCGAGTCAGGTACGGGAGCCGGGGTGCGCATCGCGAGCGGGCGCCACCCGCATCGCGAATCGCATCCCGGCTGGAGGCGGTATCGCAGCGCACCCGGTCAGTGGAACTGACCGGGGCGCTGCGGGAGCGAGAGTGTAGCGAGCGCTCCGGGGAGGAGCGGGGACCCGGAGCGCTCGGCGTAACACTGTTATTCAGTGTAGTACTGACTGTTATACTGTGCTGCAGTATACATGCAA